>NC_056626.2:17496389-17801620 GCF_002870075.4 Lactuca sativa
CATTATGACCGTAATAAAACAAATATGTTGTTAGGTTAATAGTACCTCCGCATGTCATTATAAACGACATCAGGGTACTCACTTCTCCCATTACTTTCATAAAGTGTCGGTAACACTTGAAGGTTAATCTATTTTCTATTCGAGATAGTTATAAACTAAGGAGAATATACTTTACATATGACAAAGGAACAGTCGAGTCTTGGTAAAAGACTACTTTCAAAACAGTAGAGTCTTGTTAGAAGACTACTTTCAAAACAGTCGAGTCTTGGTAGAAGGCTACTTTTAAAAGTTAGGACCATGATGCTAACTTTATGATTCCTTAATGTATACACTATAGGATACATATATGCTAAGTAGATTCCGACAGCTAATAGGATGTGTGTTCTTCGATGTACGTCTTGTTCCTGTTGGATGTGCGTTTACACCGAGGTCACCCAATCTATTATCTACCCGAATCTATATATATTTATGCTTAGTATACATTAAGTCATCATAAGGGTACCAGGTATGGATCAGGTCATAGGACACAGGGTCAATGGACAGTTTTTCTAGTACAAAACTTTCGTTTCAAAGTCAGTACTTTTGGTATACAAAACTAGCGATTTCCCAGTTAAGGGCTTAATCCATTTTATTAAGCCAGTACAGTTTTAAAGACTTTAAGTGAGTTAACTCTATAACACCTTAGTTTATACACCATGTTTATATATAAAACTAATATCTGACAGCTAATAGGATGTGTGCTCTTTACTGTACGTCCTGTTCCCGTTGGATGTGGGCTTACATCGAGGTCACCCAATCTAATATCTACCCGATATCAAATTATATATAGCACTATAAACAAAGCAATTATAAAAGTAATCACCATAGTCAATATTTTACTATAAGAAATATAGTTTTTCGTAAAAGGAACTCTCCATTAGATATAAAGGAACCATTACAAATAACTCCATGAGTAACAAGTGAATACACCACGGTTATATATGACAACGATCTAACAACCAATGGAATGTATGCTATCCGCCTTACTTACTGTACCCCTTTGGGTTGTGAGTTGAGGGCAGATGCGCACAATCGATTGTTTATTTACTCCAAGTGTATATAACTTGTACCCACTTAGTACGCATAGAAAGGCTTGTAGTGTCATTTTACTTAACTTCCATTAAAGTAGGAAATATAGGATCTTCTAGAGGAATAGGCGAACTTTTCAAAACAGAACTTACAGCTTACATCACTTTACATATACAATTTCAACAACACTTTATAGTTTACTCACATCACTAAAATCTTATGAACTCACCAGCTTAATTGTTGATCAACTCTTTCAAATAACTTGTATTCTCAGGAGACTATTAGACAGGTGCTCATGCTGGGACTTCAGAAGATGGAACATTATAGCTTCAAGTCTTGTTTTGTTATTTGTTTATGACTTCTATATTTTGTGAACACTTACATTGTAAACACTTTCTTTCTAAATGAAATGGTTGTTCATTACTTGCTTACCATATACATATCTCGTGATACTTGACATGACGTCCTCCACCCCCGAACGTTTCCGTCGTTCCGGTTTTGGGGTGTGACAATATATATATATATATATATATATATATATATATATATATATATATATATATATATATATATACACACACCTTCGCTTCCGCTTTCCATTCTTCATTAGTCATGTTAAAAGAATTCGTTACGGGATTATAAAGAGTTCATGTTTTGTTTTTAAGTTTTAACCACACTGCATACTTTGCTTTTAATTACTCGTATTGGTTTTTCATTTGTTTTTTCTCGACAACAAAATTATGATCTGTTTTCAATTTCTCCGCGACTACAACCCATGAGCTTGCTTTTAGGCCAGTACCCTCCCAACCATTACTTATTAATTCTTGTATCCATGCTTCCAAAAAAAGTTTTGTCCACCAATTCCAACTTCCAACTAACCCTAGTTTTTTTATCTGTCATGTCTATTGTAAAAAAGAAAGAAAAATAAAGTTAAATCATCCACATAACACACATTTACAAATAAATCAAGCATAAATGTGATTTCATCACATTTTTAAAAGCATATACAACATAAATTTTGATTTCATACAAATAAATTTTGATCTCATAAGCATATAACAATTTTTAATTTTTGATTTCATACAAACATATACAACATATTCAACCTTTTCTGATTTCAACAACCTAAAATCTAATTTTATTCACACATTAGTTCATGTTAAAATCATGCATTAGTTCATATAGAGAAAATCATATTTCATACACAAATATTCATTACTTTGTATAGATCAGATTGCATAAACAAAAACACAATATGAATTGATTTTATGCTAACCCTTTCAACTATTTGAATCCAAGAATAATGAAAGCAGTAATTTCAAACTTTGATTTCAAAATGAAATCAATAATTACACAACAGACATGAAAGGTTTTGTGATTTTAGAAAGAAAATAAAAAATAAAAAATAAAAAATCTTACCTGCAAAGGAGGAGTCGTTGGCATTGTGTCGGTCGTCGCCAGAGAAGATGGCGCATGAGGTGAACTTGCCGGTAGAACTTTGTTGGGGATCAGTAGGTGTTTTGTCTAGGGTATCGGCAGTGGAGGCGAGCGAGGTCAAAAAACATGTTGTAGCTCTTTCTTATTTTCCGCTCAGGAGGTTTTTTTGGGCTGACCGAGTAAGTGATATGGGCTGACCGAATCAGCTATAATCTGTAATTATCAAACATCCGACTGCTGACCGAGTCAGCAGTGTGCACTGACCGGACCCTGTAAATTATAATCAAACAACCCTAATAATCTAAAATTGCTACTTAGGCCCATAACAACCCAGATTCTAGACGGGTTAATGGGAATTGGGCCTCAAACACAATAAATACTTATATATTTAATACTTGTTTAATTTCTCTTTATATAAACTTTAGTGAAGATTATATATGGAATGTATAATTACATCAAGTCTTATATATAAGGACAAAAACAGCGTTGCTCGATTTATAATGATTTCCATATTTTTTTGAATCTTATTTATCGATTTCGGATTGGATCCATCAAAGGATATATATGAATTTGCCCTAATATTAAAGAGAAAGTAAGGGGTAATCAGTACCTTACACATGGCCTATTATGCAAAATTAATAAATTGGAAGTATGAATAATTAATGGATAAGTGCAAATCGATGAAGATGCTTTATGGGGATTAAGACATCGAGTCTAGAATTCAGAATTCAATAAGTTTAATTTAATATTGGGAGTAGGTCTATGATGTTCATCATGGTCAAATTTTTGTGATTATATTAAGCACATCTTCTATGATTTCTCATTATATTGTTCCACCTTTTCTGTTAATAATTTATGGAGAAAGATAGCAAGCCATCATTCTACAAATATTCAGTCTAGATCATCTACTACTACTACAACAAAAAGAAGTCTTCTATGTAATGAGATAAAGGGATTTAGAATGTAAATAGTATAAACAATTTTATCAACATTTCTAAGCTAACTATAATCAAATAAGATTCGGTTAAACCTTAACTGGTTTTGGGTTATTAAGCTTGGTTTACCTTCTAAAACAAATGGAATTCCACACCTATTTTTACAACATAGGGTCTTAAACGTCACAAGTTTATAGTTTTAAACTTGTAATGTTCGTAGGGCAAGAAAATTAGAACAAAGATTAATGGCTGGTGGAAAGAAGGAAAAGTGTTGATAAGGGTCATTAATTAACGAAGGTGTATTTGTGGTCTCTTCGGAATCACATGAAAGAGAAGAGTGGGTTAAAGATCCAATGTTGATTCTCTTATAACCTTCCCCTAGCATCTCACTTGTGTTTCTAACGATATATCTCTTGTTGTTAATTTATAATATCATGTGTGATTATAATTATAATCTTTTATAAAAATATTTTTTTTTTGAAAATAATATTACAAGAGTTCAAGGTCAATCATGTCTAATAAAATTTGTTGAAATCGAACTTAGTAAGTTTTATTATTATTATTATTATTATTATTATTATTATTATTATTATTATTTTGAAGTGGCACATCAAATCAAGAACAAACAACGAATAAAACAAACAAAATCCAAATAGGAAAAAAAAAACCAGAAAAATGCTAAAGAAAACTCAATCGAAAAAAAAAATATTAGAAAAGTACGTTAAACTTTAAAAACTATGCCTTAGAAATGTCTTCCAACTTTCAAAGCTATTTTTTACATCTTCAGTAAAAAAAAAAACAGAACAAGCACATATGTTATCTTTTGCCTACAAAAAAAACTAGCAATATTTTTTCAAATATACCTGCTGGTCCGAGACCTAATTAGTGGTGATTTTTTTTAAAGGAAACAAACACCACCAAGTTATAAATTTAAGAAAGTGAAACCAACATAATTAACTTAGAAAAATAAAATGTATAAATATAAATCTAATCGTTTATTCGGTTAATAAAACCGAATTACCAAAATAATAAAACCCACACTTAATAGGTCAAACAGCATTGCAGGCTTCAAATTCTTTTGACAACTCTAGGCAGAGAGATTCTTCATAGTTTATAGATGACATCCGACGTATAAATTATGCTCTGATAATGGTGATTAAAAGCAAAAGGGAAAATGAAGATAAAACATATAGTATATCGTAAAACATATACTAGCAATACATGGCCTTCATACTTTTATCGACTAGGGCTTTAGCAAGGTCAAATTCATCGTTGTAAGTTACTTTTTGGCAACAAATGAGGTAATGTCTTTGATAAGAGTCAAATCATTGTCTCATTCGGTCTAACCTCACGCTATGATCTAATCACTTCTCTTCACACTATTGACCATGACTAACTCCAGATTCTTGACTGCAACCATCAATCGCTCCTCCGAACCACCTCAATCTGTATTCCCACAATTTTTCAATGATGATGCCACTTTCAACAAATTTCATATTTTCGTGTTCTGTATCCCGTCCAACAGTATTCTACTACATGTCTACTGCAACGTCATCATAATTTTAACCGAGATGTTGTAATACATTATAATTATTTTAGTTGGGATAATGATTTTATTGATAGAATAGGAATTTCATGTAAAAAGGGTATACAAGTGACGTATAAAGAATGGTGATAGAGATATTTACCAAAAACGAAAAAAAGTTTACCATGAAACCATCTTTAATTTTGTGCGAGGATTTATAACATCAAAGATTTTTAACAAAAGCAAAGATGAAGCAATGATAGAAACAAGCTAGTACAATGGAAAAAGGATATCTTTTGAGTGAGGGCCATTAAGACAAGTTCTCCCCACCTCATTGATTCCCATTACCTCTTCCCATACCATTTAATCTTAATTTGTTTCCCACAACGCATCAATTCATACACAGAGTAATCAAATCACGATCAAATAATTGGGCTTTTTATAATGTTGTTTTGTTCTCCTAATTGTGGTAATGAAGGAGATCATGATTGTATTAAGATATGGCAATAGCAACTTCATATCTATGAGTGATTAACACCTCAGATCCACCTCCTCCACTTACAACAGAAACAGATAAACGCTTCCTCCCTAATTAATCTTTCTCCCATCTTTCTAGAGTGTTCTATATATAGTGCACTAGCTTGACCTTTTGTATGGTTACGACGATTTATAATTAAGTCTTTCATACGATATATTTGACTTTTTCATGTGTTTCAATCATTCGTCTTATCACTTGATTGCATGTAATCGATGTAGATGCAAAACCTAATTTATAAGCAAAAGCCTTGTCTGTTGACATAATTTTTGCATGGTTTGAACGCTTTTTAAATCCGATTCTGTCAGGCAATAGTTTCAACTGAACTGATAGCTAGTAGTTGTATCTCTTTCAAGTTTTATGACCACCTACTAGGGTATATTCATAGATATAAAACAAAAAAATATGTATTCTTGCAGATTACAAACTATAACACACTTAAGTACTAGTTATCCGATCTAAACCCCAACAAAAAATCTTATTCTTGTGACTAATTAATAGTTGGTTCTAGACTAACCCACCGTTACATACATATCCATGGAAGCAACACTAAATAACAAAATAATCTAGAGTAAAATTTATAGATCATATAATTCGATTTTATTCATCCCAAAAACGATTTTTTTTTTGTTTTGTGTATATATGCAATATTGCTCCAAAGTTGTGCTTAAATAATGCTTAATTATAAAGATTTTCAAAAATGACAAGAATTTTGAAACCATTTGTGAAGAGAAATTTTCTTTCTTGATTTGCATTCTCTTAATTCCTTATTCGCATACTAATCAAAATAAATACACAAAACGAAACAATTTATCTTGAAAATAAGAATGAAAAAAATAATTAAAGCTGAACAATTCATATATAGTAAATTAAATATCCTTTTACAACAAAATATATAAATTTATTCATATATAAAATGATACCTTCTTACAAGATTCTTGATAGTTGATATACACACACATGCCACAAGCCACGGAAACCACTAATAAGATGTCACCATAAAACGCCATCATTTTGAAACCCTTACTTCAAACATTACTTTTTGAAAGCACACTTGAAACCCTAATTAGGTCATGAAAAAACACCGATAAAATTTAAAAATCTTTGATCAATCTCAATCACGTTGGGGTGGTTTCGGAGTGTGATTTTTGTTTGCTCCTGGTCCTGGATAGTCGGTTTTCTCCAAATCCATCCTCTCACTCATGAATTCATCTTCCAAAAATGCAGTTTCTTCAATATTCATCATCTGTTTCATCCATTTCACAAAAACAAAAATAGCAGGGAGTAATCAAGATTTTTTTCTTTTTTATTATGTATGTTTTAATTACATGCACAAATTTCCATAGAATATAGAATGTACCTGGTTCTTGGTGTCCCCAGATGCCATAATTTCTTCTTTCTCGTTCAACAAATGTCTATGAATCTTCGCTGCAACATTTGCAAAAGTTATATATCTATACATTATACAATAAGTAGACCTAGGGTGCATGCATCTAATGGTACAATACAACTAAAAGATACATGTATCATGGTCATATAACAAATTCTTGGAGAACTACCAGATATCAAGATAGCATCAGCCATGAACAGAAGGTGAGAGAAAGCTAGAAGAGTGACAATTAGATGAAAAACATTAGCTGCCATTTTTGCACTTCACTTAGGGTTAAAAGGCTAGTTCTGAATCTATTCCATATTTATAGATCAATGTTTAAGAGACTTTTTTTGATTTGTGGGTGGAGACACAAACACACTCCAAGTGAGGGAGAAATCATTTAGAAGGTAGTGGTGGACACAAAGTTATTGTAGAGTATGATCGTCTTTGATTTGTGAGGTTATTTTTAAATATAGACTTTTCGAAGACTAGTGTATTTGTTGGATTTTTAAAAGGATTACAGTCTAGTAAAACTGAAAGTAAGTTTCTAATAATTAGATATAATTTCAGACTTCATCTGATTTTTTTTACCTTGAATAAAAAAAACATCTTATAATAAGCGTTATGAAATAAAGCACTAAATTCGTAATTAAACAAACTTAAGGTCATGCATTATTAATGTATGTATAAAGACCAATAAAATTTCAAATATAAATATCCAAATAAAATCATATATATATATATATATATATATATATATATATATATATATATATATATATATATATATATATATATATATATATATGGACCAATAATGAAAAACTTAAATATAATGTGAAATGAAAAAAAGTAGAAACAAGAGAAATATTTAAAGAGAATAAGAAAGAGAATAAAACTATACAGAAGAATAAAGCAAAACAGAAAAACAAAAACTGTTAAGTGTATATGAAAGATGAATAATATTACCATAAATGAACGCTATATTAATTTGCACTTAATGGAGGAGAGTTATATTTATGGATGTCTTGTTTTTGAAGAAACAAACAAAATCATGAAATATGATTCAAATAAAGAAACAAATATTTAGTATATTGAAAAGATATCTAAATAAATAATTAAATTGAAGGTTGTTAAAAGCCAAACAAACACCAACATTCTTCACTAAATATAAAAATTCATTAAACACAGCCTTATTAAATTGGAATTATATATGCATGAAACATAATTTAATGCCAAGTAATGATGAATAAACTTATATATATATATATATATATATATATATATATATATATATATATATATATATATATATATATATATATATATATATATATATATATATATATATATATATATATATATATATATATCCAATGTTTTTTTAGAAAGAGAACTTCTATAACAAATGTTTATGGAGCAGCTTTCGTGCCCTGACAAATCATCCGCTACAAACATGAGTTTATGTCTCATGTCATGGAGTCATGTTAGAGGAATCTCTATGGCAACAAAGACCGGGTAGTATCAGGATTTTGTTAATAGGTTATCTAACATATCTTGCACATGTCTTACAAAATCCTCACAACCCAAATATAATTATCTCCAACGTTGTTTAATTTATTAGTTGTTTATCGACCCACAATGTTATTTGATCCAATTAACCATTTGTATTATTTTTCGGATATATAATCTTTATTTGTACTCATATAGTTCTTTTGATTAAGAAGTTATAATACATACATATATTTTGAACTATGAGTCGCATGTCCATAACTATTGGTTTAAAAACTTGGTTAATACCAAATAAGTCAAAATCCACTTATCATAGTAATATCAGATATCAGTAACATGACCTGGATATATAATTAAGTCTAGAAAGTTTAAAAGAAAGTGGAGGACTACCTAACATTCCCTCTTAAAATGGACATTGTCTCCTCTTTTTGGTATTCTTATGGCCATTATATAATATAACCAAATGTACGATTATTGATCCAAGTAATGTTCTTATAATAATATCTCAAAAAGTTACAAGTAGCAAATATATTATCATATGATGTCTCGTGTACATGTGGCTTAAATCATATTGATGTGCATACTTTTGCAAGCATGCATTATTTAAGCCTCTCTAAATTCCATTCCCTAACAAATGTTAGAGTAAGAAACAAGTATTCAAAATATAGCCGTTAAGTTTTTTTTTTTTTTTTTTTTCCTTCGTTTTTGTTGAAAATAATAATAAAGTAAATCTCATATTTATTAGTTAAAGTGTTAAGTTATTTTGATAAAGGGTATATTGTGTTCAAAATATATTTTCTTGGGTTAAAGTGAAAGTGCAGGGAAGAACACGCGGGTCAAAGTCTTGGATCGGGTCTCTTCGGTTTGGCTCCATATTTAGATTATTGACATATAAAAGAAGAGTGAGAGTGAAGACAGTTCATATCTCTTATCTTCCAGTTCATACGATTAGGGTTTTCTCTCTCGATTTACTCTTAATTCTTGAGTGTATTTTGATAATCAGTAATGTCTTTGCATCTTGTTTCGTTCTAGATGAGTTGTGTATTTGTTTATGTATGTAACATCAGTTGAACTGATTAGAATAGGTTGAGAATTATAAGTTGTGAGAGTAGAATAGGATTTGTGTAGTAAGGTTTCAGTTGTAAGTACATGAAAACCTTCTGTTTCTTAATCCTCTAATGATATAAGAAATGAAGATGTTGGGAAATTTATCTTGTCTGATTTCAACATGGTATTAGAGCAGTAAGGCTCGTTGTTCTTGATCCTGACGCTTCAGTTGTGTTTGTTCGTCGTTTGGTGTTCATCCGATCTGCATAAGGTTTGTCTTCTTGCTTTCTAGAGTTTGTTTTTGGTTGAATCTGAGTAGATTTAGGGTTTTGTTTGTTATTTACCCTTGATTTTGGATTGTTGTTTGAGATCCTGGTACTGCGAGTGTTTTGGTTCATCTTGCAGGTTGACATACGTGCTCAGTTCCTGTTGTTGCTCTTGCTGTTGCGGTTTTTGGATTAAAACTCTGGAAGTAATCGATTAATCCCTCTAATCCGAAATAATCCTCTTGGGGTCGGATTTCATCACCGATAAACCCTTGTAGGGAACGGATTCAGGGAGTCGATTTCAAATAAACTCATTTGCCTATTGCACTGTGAGGGTTTCTTGTTCCCTTCTTTCTCTTTCTTTAGCGATAGATGTGGGAGATCCTGGTTGTCTTGAGTACACTAGTTATTTGTTTGTGTTCTTGAGATTGTTTCTTGATTTTTTGACTCTGTGTTGATTGTCTTGGGCCTCGACATACTGTGGTGACCATCTGGACTTTAAGTCAACACGGGTGTCTGTTTTTTGTTATTTTTGGTTTGTTTGTTATTTTTTTGTCTATCTTCTGTGATTTACTATGACTAGTGATATACTTGAAAGGAGTGGTACTCCTAAAGATAGTCCTGTTGATTTTGATGACCCTTTATATGTTCATCCCTATGATAATGTTGTAACATCTATAATAACAATTAAGTTGACTGGTAATGAAAATTATTGATTGTGGCGTAGTACTATGTCTAGAGGTCTTAAGGCTAGAAATAAATTGGGTTTTGTGGATGGTACTATTACTCTTGAAAACACTGATAAATCTAAATCTGCTAAGTGGGAACGTGTTAACGCTGTTGTGTGCAATTGGATATTAGGATCAATTTCTGAAACTATATATGCTAGTCATGTTTACTCTGATAAAGCTAAAGATATTTGGGATGAATTGTTTGAGACTTATAATATGGCTGATGGTTCTGTAATTTTTAATATCCATCAAGAAATTAACACCTTAAAACAAAATAGCTCTTCTCCTTCTGATTATTACAATAAACTTGATTCCTTATGGAAAGAGTTTGATGGCTTAACTAGTTTAACTGAATGTGTGTGTGAGGCTGCTACTAGGCTTAGTGATTATTCTAAGTTGATGAAACTAATGTATTTTTTGAGTGGTCTTGTTGATGTATATAAACAAGTTAAAAGTCACATTCTTTTAATGGAACCTTTACCTAATGTCAAAACTGCCTTCTCTATTCTTTCTAAAGAAGAATCTCTTCAAAAGAATGGTTTTTTGAGTTCTGTTACTTCTTCAAAACCACAAGTCTCTGTTTTTAATAGTAATATTAAATATTTTAAAAATGGACAAGGTCAAAATGGGTTCAAAAATCAGGGATTACAGTGTAAACATTGTAATCTTAAAGGCCATACAATAGAAAGGTGTTATAAATTGATTGGTTATCCAAAAGATTTTAAACAAAAGAATGAAAATAATAATCAGAATAAGTCTTTTTCCTGTGAATTCATCTTATGTTGCTTTTAAAAGTAATACTGTAGTTTTTTCTGAGTTTGTTCGTGATAATGATGTTCAGTATCTTACAAGTGAACAATATTCCAAGTTTCTTCGTCTCATTAGTGAGAGCTCTACTAGTGAGGATGTATCTGTTGCTGCAAATATGGCAGGTACATCTATGTTTAAATGTTGTAATTCTTTTGTTAATTCAACTAATTCTCAAAGTTGGATTGTTGACTCTGGGGCAAATCAACATATGATAGCCTCTGAGTTACAACTATAAGACACAGTGGATGTGTCTAGACTTAATCTTCATGTAAAACATCCTAATGGCTCTTCTGCACCTATAAATAAGATAAGGAATATTCAGTTATCCTCTCATCTTAATTTATTTGATGTATTTTCTGTTCCAAACTTTAATGTTAATCTTTTGGCTATGCACAAACTTTGTAAGGATGGTGGGTGTGAGGTAGTGTTTTCTGAGCATAATTGTAAAATTCAGGATTCACTATCAAAGGAGATGGTGGAGAATGGTAGAGAATCTGGGGGATTGTATTATCTTGATCATGTTCCCTCAGGTAATTTTGTTATTTTAACTAACTCTAAATGTTGTGTTTCAAAATTAACTTGGCATAGTAGACTTGGTCATCCAGCTGACAAGGCTTTAAACACGTTAAAAGATAAACTAAAACTTGGAAATGAGTCTCTTCCTCCTTGTGATGCTTGTCATAGAGCCAAATAGACTAGAGAGTCTTTTTCCCTTAGTCAACATAGTTCAGCCCAACTTGGTGAATTGATTCACCTAGATGTTTGGGGACCTTATAGACTTGCTTTGGTTGAGGGGTTTAAGTATTTTTTAACTATTATGGATGCTTTCCTAGGGCCACTTGGGTTTTTCTTTTGAAATCTAAAAGTGAAGTTCTTGATTGTTTTAAGTCTTTTGTGAATATTCTGTCAAATCATTTTAGTGTTAATATTAAGACTATACGTTCTAATAATAGTATTGAATTTGTGAATAATCAAATGAAATTCTTTTGCATAGAACATGGTGTCATTCATCAAACGTCTTGTTCCTATACTCCATAACAAAATGGAGTTGTGGAAAGGAAACACAGACACATTCTCAATGTTGCACGATCACTTATGTTTCAGTCAGGAGTTCCTGTTAAATATTGGGGAAATGTAGTTTTAACTTCTGTTTTCTTGATAAATAGGATTCCTACATCTGTTTTAAATGGCTTATCTCCTATGAACTTATTTTTAAAAGAACTCCTAGTTTTGATCATTTAAGAGTTTTTGGTTGTCTTTGTTTTGCTGTTAAACAAAATGTTACTGATAAATTTTCTGAACGTGCTGAAAAATGTATTTTATTAGAATACTCTTCTGATAAAAAGGCTTATAAACTTCTTAGTCTAGACACTAACACTTCTTTTATGGCTAGGGATGTGAAATTTTATGAGTCTGTGTTTCCTTACAAGTTAAAATCAACAACTATTGATAACATTTTAGATAATTTTGGTCCTAGTGATCCTTTTTCTTATGATGTTTTTGACACTAATGAGTACTTAAATGATTGTATTAATCTTGATGAGCTGAGAGTAGAATCTCAGTTGGATGGTGCTGATGCAGCCACTCACCTGGATGATGTTAACTCTAATGAGGCTGTTAACCGTAGTGGTGAGGCAGTTGTGCCTCCTATAGTTGATTCTATTCCTTCTTCCTCTGGTTTGTTTGAGGAAAATAGTTATTCACCCTTAATCCCCTCTGTTGAGCAGTCTTTAGGTGTGTCTAGATCTAGGCATGAGTCACATATGCCAGTTAAATTTGCTGATAATATTGTTGAAGGGAAATATAAGTATGGTATAGAAAGGTCAATTAATTATTCTTTTCTTAATACTGACACAAAGTGTTTTATTTCTAATTTGAATAATTCTATTGAACCTAAAGATTATAAAGAAGCTTTATCTGATCCAAATTGGGTTAAGGCTATGAATGAAGAGATGGAAGATCTTCATCAAAATCATACTTGGGACATAACTAATTTGCCTAAAAATAGAAAACTAATTGGCTGTAAGTGGGTTTTCAAAATTAAATACAAATCAAATGGTGAAGTAGAAAGGTATAAAGCACACTTGGTTGCTAAAGGATATAATCAAAGATAGGGAATAGATTTTGAAGAAACTTTTTCTCCAATTGCAAAAAAATTGTCACTGTACGTATTATTATTTCTTTATATGTACATAATTCCTGGCCTTTATATCAATTAGATATAAACAATGCTTTCCTCTATGGTGATCTCACAGAGGATGTTTATATGTCCCTTCCTCCTGGGTATTATTCTGTTAATGATTATAAGGTTTGTAAACTTACTAAATCACTATATGGTTTAAAACAAGCTCCTAGAAAATGGAATGAGAAACTTTGTGCAGCTTTGTTTTTGTTTGGTTTTCAACAAAGTATAAGTGATTATTCATTATTTGTCAGGAAATTTGAAGGTTCAATAAATATATTACTTGTATATGTGGATGATATTATATTGACTGATAATTGTGAAACTTAATTAAAAAGGTCAAGGATTTTATGAAAACTCAGTTTTTGATTAAGGATCTTGGAATTCTTAAATATTTTTTGGGAATTGAAGTGGTAAATTTTGATAATGGTTTGTGCTTAAATCAAAGAAAATATTGTTTAGAATTGTTGCATGAATATGGTATGCTTGGTTGTAAGCCTGTAAATACACCTTTAGAGACAAATTTTATGTTAACTACAAGTGAAAATGATAAAGGTAATGTTCTATTAGAGAATAAAACTGAATTTCAAAAACTTATTGGTAAGCTTATACATCTTACTATTACTAGACCTGATATCTCTTATATTGTTCAAGTACTTAGTCAGTTTATGCACAAACCTAGAAAGTCTCATTTGAAAGTTGCTTTTAGACTTCTTAGGTATTTAAAGGGCAGTCCTGGGAAAAGAGTAGCAATAACTAAATCTGATAAATTTGAATTAAAAGGGTATGTTGATGTAGACTGGGCTAAGTGTTTGACTACAAGAAAGTCTGTATCAGGTTACATGGTTTATTTTAATAACTGTTGATATCATGGAAAAGTAAGAAACAGTCTACTATTTATAGATCTTCTACTGAAGCTGAGTATAGAGCTCTTGGTTCCATTACTTGTGAAATAATTTGGGTTTTAAAAATTTTGTTTGAACTGGAAGTTAAAGAACTTATTCCAGTTTCTGTTTTCTGTGATAATTATTGAACAATTAAGTTAGCTCTTAATCCTGTGTTTCATGAAAGAACAAAGCAGTTTGTAGTTGATTTGCATTTTGTTAGAGAAAAAAATCTCTAATGAAATTTTAAAGTTAGTTAAGATTGGTTCTTCTGAACAAAATGCAAATATTCTTACTAAATCTTTGAATATAAAACAACATGATTTTCTATCTAAGAAAATGGGTCTTATTGATATCTTTAAGAAAGAAAGATAAATATTTCGATTGAGGGGGGATGTTGAAAATAATAATAAAGTCAATTTCATATTTATTAGTTAAAGTGTAAATTTATTTTGATAAAGGGTATATTGTGTTCAAAATATATTTTCTTGGGTTAAAGTGAAAGTGCAGGGAAGAACACGCAGGTCAAAGTCTTGGATCGGGTCTCTTCGGGTTGGCTCCATATTTAGATTACTGACATATAAAAGAAGAGAGAGAGAGAGAGAGAGAGAGAGAGAGAGAGAGAGAGAGGACAATTCATATCTCCTATCTTCTAGTTCATACGATTAGGGGTTTCTCTCTCGATTTACTCTTAATTTTTTAGTGTATTTTGATAATCAGTAATGTCTTTTCATCTTGTTTCATTCTAGATGAGTTGTGTATTTGTTTGTGTATGTAACATCACTTGAGCTTATTAGAATAGGTTGAGAGTGATAAGCTGTGAGAGTAGAATAGCATTTGTGTAGTAAGGTTTCAGTTGTAAATACATGAAAACCTTCTGTTTCTTAATACTCTAATGATATAAGAAATGAAGATGTTAGAAAATTTATCTTGTATGATTTCAACAGTTTTTCTTGTTTTTTTCCCTATTTATGTTCATTGATAACCCTTAAGTTTATTTGTATCGCGAACAAGCTATGTAAATTCTTGTAAATAATATTCTTATCATATGAACTATAAAAGTGGCTCTAGTGGTTTTTAAATTTGGTAAAACATATTTTCAATTCCATTTAAACTTTTGGATGAGGAAACACTCTTGCTATACATGTTGTATTTATATCTTATTAAAATCCTAACATTTATATTTTTGTTACAAAAATATAAATAAAATCGTAGTTTATACTTTATAAGGAAATGCCCAAATAAACTCATTATAATGCTTGGAAAACAGTTATATTATTTTATATTTATTAAAAATGTTTTATTTTATTTTTATGATTATAATTATATGTTTTGTGACTGATAAACCCGATTTGAATTGGCCATTATTTACGTCAAAACTTGTTATATAGAAAAATTTAGAATAACCTTACTATTGTACCTAAATGTTCAGAAACATGATTTATATATGGTATATATTTATAGCCATATATTCTACCAAAGTATATTTCTATTTTTTGCACTTAAATACTAGGGATGGAATTGGTACGGTATACCAATTCATTTTTCTCTAAACCGTGTACCGTACCAACTATAATTGGTATAAAAAAATTGCTACCGGTACTGTAGCAAGTATATTTGGTACCAATTTATTTGGCTACCAACAAGTTTGATTGGTACAAATTGGTAATTGTATATACCAGCTTCTTTTAATTTTTTATTAAAAGATTTAAAAATAAGCAAATACATCGGGATTTCGATGTGTAATATAGAAATTAGCTACGTAGTTCTTTTAGTTTACAAAAAAATTTTGCTAAAGTAACGCAAAAGTAACGTCTTAATATTGTGCTTTAACGTGGTAATAACTATTGACTAATACGACCAAACGACTAATATAATGTTATTAAAACTGTAAACACTAAATATAATTAACAGTTGAAATATATATATATATATATATATATATATATATATATATATATATATATATATATATATATATATATATATATATATATATATATATATATATATATATATCAAATGAATTGGTTGGTACGGTATAACCATGGTATTCCAATTTTTGTACCATTACAATACCAACATTGATCAATTGGTACGGTACTACCAACCAAACATGTTGGCTACCAAATATATTGGCTACCAAGTTTCTTGGTTCGGTTGGTAACATGTTAGTTGGTTTTCCATGGTACAATTTTACCAGCCCTATTAAATACAAGATATACCAAAAATATATTGTTATTTCTTGTATTTGGGACAAAAACACAATTACCAAAAATATAATGACTTGAAAGGGTAACGAACTTTTGATTTTGTTCATATTTAGTCACTAAACTTTTTTTCATTATCTATTTGACATTGAACTATTGAAACTGTTTACATTTTACCCTTATGATCGGCTGTTACCGGTCATAAGGGTAAAATGTGAACAGTCTCAATAGTTTAGTGGCAAATAGATAATGAAAAAAAGTTTAGTGACTAAATGTGAACAAAATCGAAAGTTCGTTTCTCTCTAAAAAGTTCAATGATTAAATTGATTATTCATGACTAAATGTGAACAAACTTCCTATTGTATTATGTTTTAGCAAATTATTTATTTTTGTTTAATTGTAGCAACATTTGTTGATGAAGAAATCTATGAAATAAAAAAAAAACAAAATGTAACATCCGGATTTGCAGGTATCATAATTTAAGTATTTTTCTTTTGAGTTAAGAAGAGAGACTCGACGAGTTGACGCCTCAACTCGTCGAGTAAGGTCGCGACTGATGACTCGGATTAATGAATGGACTCGACGAGTCGGTGAGGCGACTCGACGAGTCCGCGCTGTTGGCATAAACCCTAAATATTTGGGCCCGAGCCATATTTAAAGCCACTTATGGCCTTCAATTGCGACTACCTTTCCCATAAGTGAGAACCCTAGCGAGCTTGAGTGTGTAGAGTGAGAGGAAGAGCTATCTTGAGCTTTTTGGTGTGATTTTGCAAGAAATGAGAAGAGTTCCAGCAAGAGGGACCAAGGAAGGTTATTGTTCTGAGTTATTCAAGCAAGAAGCTTCATTCTGAGGTACAAAAATGAACCTCTTTCCTTCCCTATTGTGTAGATTCTGTTTTGGGGTTAGTGCTTGAATCACTTCATCTTTGGGGTTTTGAATGCCTCAAACCCCTTTTGCAAGTTTGTGTTATAGATCTGGACCCTTCTAGGTCCAGAGAGCCGAGAATATGAAGCTTTAGTAGAGTAAACCTTGGGGTTTGAAGTTAGGAAGCATTTACGGGATTTTTATGGTATATATAGTTACTTTCATCTTACACATAGATATGAAGTATTTTATATAAATTACGTGCTATGTGTGCATATTATTTGAATACTTGATGTCTATGCTGGATGAACGATTTTATACATGTTTTAAAAAAATTTAAACGGTATATTTATTTTATATATACAAATATGTTGCGGATGAAACATGGGTAGATGAAATAGTTAGTGTGTGATGAAATAAAATGATGACAGATATGTGATTATAGAAAGGTGATGATAATTAGGTAAATAGATGATAATGAATAGGTGATGTAGGATAAAAGGAGATATCATAACCTTAATCAGCAATGTGGCGATGTAGTCATCTACCAGAGTATTGATGGCGACCACGAACTATTCTAGACAACCCAGTGGAAACACCGGCAGACCCATAACCTGTAGGTGATGAATTACGAGTTCAGACGATGTTTTAACTACGTATTCATGCGATGATACTCTAACCCCTTACTATGAATTACGAGTTCAGACGATGTTGTAACTACGTATTCATGGGATGTCACAAATTCCGCATGCCAAACCAATGGTCATAATTCACATCAGTGCGAATGGTTCATTTTTTTGTAAAACCAAAATCAGATTGGAAATTTTGATTTTTTATTTTGGATAATGTCAAACTATTGGTTTTTTATTTCGGTTTTCGTTTTTGTTTTTTTAAATATATTTTCAGGGTTTTGTATTTTTTATTTTTTTATTTCATAGATTTCTTCATCAACAAAGAGGAAGTTTGTTCACATTTAGTCATTCAACTTTTTACAGGGAAACGAACTTTCGATTTTCCTCATATTTAGTCACTAAACTTTTTTTCGTTATCTATTTGCCACTAAACTATTGAAACTGTTTACATTTTACCCTTATGACCGGTAACAACCGGTCATAAGGGTAAAATGTGAACAGTTTCAATAGTTCAATGGCAAATAGATAACGAAAAAAAGTTTACTGACTAAATGTGAAAAAAATCGAAAGTTCGTTACCCTTTCAAGTCATTATCCCACATGCATTTTATGATGCCAAAGTACATTGTTATTTTTAAAGTAGAGACAAGAAACCAAAGTACATTGCTATTTCTTGCACTTGGGACAAAAGCCAAATTAACAAAGCTTTTAGCAAATAATCACCACAAAAAAAAATTACAGAATCAACATGCATTTTATGATGCTAAAGTACATTGTTATTTTTAAACTAGAGATAAAAAAAACCAAAGTGCATTGCTATTTCTTGCACTTGGGACAAAAACCCAATTAACAAAGCTTTTAGCAAATAATCACCACAAACCAAAATTACCAAATCAACATGCATTTTATGATGCCAAAGTACATTGTTATTTTTAAAATAGAGACAAAAAAAACGAAAGTACATAGGAATAAACATTCCTATTTAAACTAGGAATCCAAATAAAGTTCATATTACAAATACGCATTACATAAGAACTATTCTAATCTAAATCTTCCTCATATCCTTCAGTGTCTTCTTCAGTATCATAATCAGAATTGGTCCCATCGTAATCAGTCTCACAATCAGAAACATCTTTAACTCTATCAGTTGGCGGAGGAACTTGAGTTGCACTTTCTACATCAACAACGACTCTAGAAATGTTTTGAAAGTACTTGCTGAAATCGATAAAAAATGTAGCATCGAATGAAGATATATTTTGAACTACGTCGACATTGTCAACATTTTCGTGTGAGTCATTGTCAATATTTTGGACAGGGTCATTGTAGACAAGTTGGATACGATCATCGTTCGATGGTAGATCCCAAATACTTCGATGATTAACATGCTCGACAATACACATTGTTGTTACAAAATTAACATCCTACTTTATTTGTAACATTTGTACTTTTATAGCATCATACTATTGTACATTTTATATATTTTTATTTATAAAAAAATTTTTGCTTTTTTTTTCAATTATAGAATTGTATTGTAAACAATTATATTATGTTGTTTATTCCTATTATAGTGGTTTATTTTATCTTTTCGAAGACATGTATCTTACTGTTGTGTCTTTTTATATATTTTTTATTTAAAACATTTTTTCCACACGTTTGTTTTATTTATAGTAGATGTACAAACATACATATGATTACTTAAATATATATATATATATATATATATATATATATATATATATATATATATATATATATATATAATTTTGTTTGTTTGTTTTAATATGTTTAGCGGTTAGTTTTTATTGAATATAAAATTAAATAAAACAAAATTAATAATTTGGTATATGTTTAACGATTAGCTTTTTATAATATATATATATATATATATATATATATATATATATATATATATATATATATATATATATATATAACATTGTATGTAAACAATTTTATAACATTTTTTTTTCAATTATAACAATAATTTATTTTTGTTTCTTTTTTCCAACTATAGCATCCTACTTATAACAAAACCACATACTTTCATATAACACATAAGAGCATCAAATGCACATACTTTCACATACATATACCACATATACACCAAATACACATACATTCACATACACACACAATAACATCTTACTTATACCAAATACACATACTTTCACATATATATGTAAGAACATCCTACTTATACCAAATACACCAATTTTATATTCATATACCACATATACATCAAACACACATACATTCACATACATAAATAATAACATCCTACTTGTACCAAATACACATACTTTCACATATATAGATAATAACATCATACTTATACCAAATATACATATTTCACATTCGTATACCACATATACACCAAACACACATACATTGACACATATACACCAAATTTAGATAGATTCACATACATATATCAAATATACACATATATGACAATTTTCACATAATTTATATGACTACACATATTTTGCTATTAAACTCAAATTTCAAAATAAATAGAACCTGTGGTGGCGATAGTCACTAGTGGTGGCCGAGAACTCAATAAAAAACTAAAATTGACAATTTTTTGCAATTAATCACTAAAGTAAGCTAAAAATCAATATTACAAGAGAAAAGGGAAGGGAAACTAAGATGGAAATACATATTTTCACCGAAAATTACTCTCAGCCGTCGGAAAAATTGGTCCTCACCGGAAATTAGTCTCAGCCCACCGGTATCTTCTTCTATGTGGCCGGAATTCCTTACCCTTTGTTTTGCCTAACAAAAACGCTTGCGAATCAACGAATCGACGAAGAAGATGCAAAGAAAAAAACACAGCAGAAGTGATGGAAGCCAACAGAAGAGAAAAGGAAAATGCGCCATTTTTTTTTGGGTTAACAGCATCGACCTTTAGCGGCGACTTTTATCAATAGCAGCGACACATCGGAGGGAATTATTGTCGCGTTATTTTTTCGACCTTTAGCGGCAATAGTGTTAGGTCGTTAACGGCAACTTGTGTTGCCGGTATTACTTTTGTGTGTTCCACAATTACCCTAGCCGTTGGATTAGAAACACGATCGAACGGTTCTAGTTTACCAAAACGTAAAAAACTGCGGATCCGTGTCATGGCCCTTTAAAGGCGACATATCAATATGTTGCCGCTAAAGGTCCATGTCGCCGCTATTGATGTCGCCGCTAATGGTTGTATTTTGTAGTGACCGACCATTTTTGTGCTATTAATTTCCGGTTGAACACGTACATGCCTTAGAAAATTAACACGACTTTAATAAATTTATAGGGTAAAATTTTATAAACCAATTACTTGGTGCATTCCTTTCGTTTTGATATACTTTTGCGTTTTTTTAGTTTTTTTTTTGGCATTTTTTTGTTTTTTTCTCTTTTGTTAGTTTTGATTATTGGTGGTATTTTTTTTCCAGACAATTCACATGTTATTTTATTTTTATCTGTATTTATTTTGTTTGGACTATTGTTATATTATTTTTTTGTTCAAACTATTGATATGTTATTTTTCATTTGAATATCTCAGTGTTACCCTTTTTTTGTGATTTTAGTGCCTATTATATATGAGAAAACTATATTTTCATTGTCTCTACTCTTTATTCATATATTTTTGAAGGTTCGTTTAAGCGGATACAAACAAGTATAAACACATAGAGAAACAAAAGAATATAAGAACAATGATTATCACAAAGATGGTTTTTCACTAAGAAAATTGTTATCACAAAGATAAGGGTGCACAAAGCAGTCACAAAGACGATCACAAAGATACGATTACAACAAACAGAAATCCCTATATTTTAGGGATGTAATCTAATCTACATATAGTTTGATCCTAATCACTAAAATTACAGATCAAATATCTATTTTATAAATAAAAAACAATCTATAATTACAATGTATCTAACCGACTAATATACAAAAGAATCAGACTATATACAAAAGATCACATTGTCGCTAAGACTATGTAGACGTTGGCGTTGGCGCTTAAGTTGGCGTTGGCGCTGGTGCAGACGCTGGAGGACAGCGTGTGAAAGTTGTTTGGCTCATCAATTCATAAGGGGTGACCTTGTAATCCCCCCTATCTGATGATGTCAAAACAAAAAACTTTTCTTTCAGCTGCATACTTAAGCTCCCCTTGAGAAAATAAATGCTTCTAAGACACTTTAAGCACTCTTGTCTCTAACTCCCCTGAGAAGGTGTATGAATCTCCCATTTTCTTGGCATCAACAATATGTCATCTCAGCTGCAGGAGCTGCTAGGCAAGTAGTTCATCTGTCTGAGCAATTCTCTGTGGCGAGAGCCGATTCTATTCATCAGGAAGAAGGATGGTTCGCACCGGATGTGCATCGGTTATAGGGAGCTGAACAAGTTAACGGTGAAGAACCGTTATCCCCTTCTGCGGATTGATGATCTCTTTGATCAATTGCAGGAGCATCTTGGTTCTCCACGATTTATCTGAGGTCTAAGTACCATTAGGTCAGGGTGAAGGAGGAGGGCATGGAGAAGACTGTGTTTCAGACTCTTTATAGGCATTACGAGTTCGTGGTGATGTCATTCGGTCTCACCAATGCGCCTGTGATATTTATGGATTTGATGAATCGGGTATGCAGGTCAATGCTTGATTGTTCAGTTATTGTGTTTATTGATGATATATTAGTGTGTTCTAAGACCAGAGAGTAACATGAGGAGCATCTTCGCGAGCTTCTGGGAGTTTTGAGGCGAGAACGACTTTATGCTAAGTTCTTGAAGTGCGAGTTTTGGTTGCGAGAGGTTCAGTTCCTTGAACACCTCGTTAACCAAGCTGCAATTTTGGTTGATCCGACCAAAATCGAGGCGGTGATGCAATGGGAGGTTCTGAAATCTCCCTCGGATATCAGGAATTTTTTGGGTTAGGCAGGGTACTACCAGAAATTTATTTAGGAGTTCTCCAAGATTGCAGCACCCCTCAGTCATCTGACAAGGAAGGGGGTGGATTTCCGGTGGGGCCCTAAGCAGTAGTCTACATTATGAGACCCTTCGGCAGAGACTTTGCGAGGCCGCGGTTTTGACCCTCCCGGAGGGAATTGAGAATTTTGTGGTTTTTTGTGATGCATCAATCACCGGTTTGGGAGAAGTCCTTATGCAGAGAGGACGAGTGATAGCTTATGCTTCGCGGCAGCTGAAGCCACATGATACTAGATATCTCATGCATGATCTTGAGTTGGGGTGGTGGTTTTCGCCCTCAAGATTTGGAGACATTACATTTATTGGGTCTAATGTACTATCTATACGAATCACAAGAGTTCGAGGCATATTTTGGGTGAGCCTAGCCTGACCATGAGGCAGTGTAGGTGGATGGACATAGGCAAGGATTATGACTGTGAGATCCTTTACCATTTGGGTAAAGCGAGTGTGGTATCCGATGCCCTGAGCCGCAAGTTGGCTGGATCTTCTTTTTCAGTGACATGTACGAGGATATCTGTGGATTCTCCACTCGTGGGATTGATTAGGGAGGCTCAGACTGAGGGTGTTCAAGAGGAGAATTGGAAGATTGAGAGGATCAGATTTGTTCCGGATAGTCGTGGTTTGTTGACCTGTTGCGGTCGGGTATGGGTTGCTGTGTCTTGTGGGTCAGACAGATCGTGTTGGAGGAGGCTCAGTAGTCTCACTTTTCTATTTACTCGGGGGCCACCAAGATGTATCGGGATCTGATATTGATTTATTGGTGGTCGTGCATGAACAGAGAGATAGCTTGGTACGTCAAGAGGTGCTTAACCTGCAAGATGGTCAAGGCCGAGCATCAGAGGCCTCATGTTAAGCTGCAGCCTCTGGAGGTTCCCAAGTGGAAATGGGAGCAGATATCGATGGACATTATCACCACGTTGTCAAAGACATCAAAGGGTTTTGATGCTATTTAGGTCCTCGTAGATCGATTGACCAAGAGTGCCCACTTTCTGGAAATTCGAGAGAGCTCGTCAGCCGAGAAGTTGGCCGATGTGTATATTCGCGAGATCGTTGCTCGCCATGGGGTTCCAGTCTATATTATTTTAGAGCGTGATGTTCGGTTCACCTCCAGATTTTGGCAGAAGTTCCATGAGGAATTGGGCACGAGGCTACACTTCCGCATAGCTTATCATCCGCAGAGGGACGGCCAGAGTGAGCGGACCATTCCGATTCTCAAGGATATGTTGCAATGTAACATCCCGACTCTCAGGTATAAATTTTAAAGCTTTATATTCGTATTTGTAGACCTACTTGACGATTTGGCTACCCCAACTCGTCGTGTAGAAACTAATCAAGGCGCGTAAACTTTTGGACCTACTCGACGAGTTGGAGGGCCCAACTAAACGAGTTGAGGTTGTGCTTGAAAACCCTAATTTTTAGGGTTTCCATCCTATTTAAAGGACCTTAAGTTCTCCCTCCAGCCTCCTTTACCACCTTCACGTCCAGAAACAAACCCTAATCGAGCTGACCTCCTATTTTGAGTATATGTGAGGCTAAAGAGTGTGTGTTTGGTGCATTTCTTGAAGAGACTTCAAGATTGGGAATATTGGAACGAGAAGGAGCTTGTAGATCCAGCATCTACTTTGTTTTGGAATTCATTTGAAGGTAAAAAGCCATTACCTTGATCATTTTTGATGGGTTTTGGTCCTAAGAACATCCTATGTGCTCATACAAACCCTAATGCATGGATCTAGGTTTCTCAATTGTACATGCAAGTTATCCAAGAATATAAACCCTAGATCTAGCATATGATAATCAATATAACATATAATAAGGGTTTAGATCTTACATTGATTGTTATGTAGCAATAACAATCCCAAATCTCCTTGTATTGACTTCAGAAAGCTTAGAGTCACAAATGTCACTCCTCTAATGGTTCACAAACACCATAAGTAAGAAGATGAAGAGGAGAGAGGATGGAAGCTGCTCTAAAATGTGTGTAACCCTAGAATGAAGCTTCACCACGTTTTTGGGTCATAAGGGTCATATATATAATGAGGCAATTAGGGTTATCTAACAAGGAAACCCTAATTTGGATGCTTAAGCACTAAGCAACCCATGGATCCCTTTCCTTAAGGCCTTGGACGATTTCCTTATGGGCTTCCCCATAGAATTCGTCCACTCCTTAATACAAGGCAATCCATGGCCCAAATTGCAATTATCTTATAATTACAATTCCAGTCCCTTAAGTTTAATTAATCTCTTTTAGTAACAAAACTAATTACTAATTAATTATTGACTAATATTAATTAAACAATATGATTTCTCCTTTAATATATTATTCTCATAATATATTAATAAATCATACTTAATCCTTTCTCTCCATAATTCATCCTATCAAGTTGCTTTGGTGAAGGCAACGCAAAAGGACCATGCACCATCGGGTCAAGTACATACTAAAATAGTTATGGACTTAGACACTAATCCAATAGTCTCCCACTTGGATAAGTCTAATAACTATTATGCGTATGACTTCAGATCCTGATCTGCAATCGTAGCTTTCCAAATCCGTTGTCAACTCTGATCTTATCAGATACGCGTGTCCTTAGATAAGGGATCATATATTCCTCAATTCTAGATATCATATGAGATATGATTTCAAATCATTCTCTTTGTACTATATCTCGATTCCCGATTTATGCGACTGACTAATTGAACAAATCAAATTAGCCCTAGCCCGGCCGAGCATTTACGTTTGTCATCACTAAATCATCGAGGGGCCCAAAGATATCGTTTTTATCCTACTTTGGATAAAAGGAACGGATAAACTTTGATTCAATGCTCACTTGCACTCACTCACCGAATTACACACAACAATATGTTTTATAACACCAAGTTACTAGTGCGTTTACATATTATCAATGTGCAACCGATTTGCAAGATACAACTCACACATCTTGGTTTCAAGAATATAAGATGTTATCTTCTCACCAGTCACTCGTGATGCAATTCATGGAGTGATCCAAGTGAACATGGGTTTAATCCAATGCTCAAATCATATTCATAAGCACTCATGAACATTGCAGCAAACATTTGCTCATGTCTAATACTCTTTTAGACAATCCACACACCAATTCACGACAGTCTTCATTCATACCTACTTCCAACATATGAATGACTGTGGCCCGTTTGAATAATTTGACTATTCTTAACCAATTAAATTATTTAGGAAGTCAAAACATGCAAAGTGAAACACAAGAATAATACTAATCCTATATGGCCTCAAACCTTTGAGCATAAAGAAAAACACCTTTTATTTATCACCATATCGATTACTCATTATTTGTTGTTTCGGGTAATCAACTTCTTACTTGAATTATTACACTTGTCCCATGCTCCTAGCATGCACACAATGTTTACCTATGGTTCTTACTTTGTGAAATATATCACATTGAACACATTTCCAATCATACTCATTTCACAACTCCAAATCCTTTTCCATAAGTGAAAGAATATCAAATTCTTGCCACTTATAGAATATGCTAGATTCTAACATTTTATGCAATGATCCTTTCGTAATATCACTGCACCAAAGTCACAAAGACTATTGCCAATGATATTACAAAGTTCTCTATCGGAGATTTTTACAATACAATTTCTTAGATATGATGTCTCTCACTCAAAGAACATTCCTTTGAACATCCTTTTGCATAAAAGTTTCTAATCTACACATAGATTTTCAATATTCAATTCCCAATATAGACACGTTTCCATATTTTCCATATGAAAACTCATTCTTAATAGAATCTTATCTATTCATAATAATGTTGATACGGTCCATCCAATATGGAAACATTTCCATATCTTTCAATACTATACTTCCAACTACTCACAAGCGACCAATCCTCGGCGACCTTTGGATTTTCCTTTGATAGCTGTTTAATTATCTTAGTCAAAACCGATTCTTGTCCTTTTTCCCTCTAAATGCGCTAGACATTTGGAAAATTTTAGAATGGTCAAATATTATAGCATTTGCAATCGATCCTATACCCGAAGCATATGGGACACGATGCATAAAGATTTGATACTTCATCAATCTTCTGCCATAATATTTTATTTGCTATGTTCTCAAAATTCGAATTGTGAAGAGGAATGCCGTAATCATAATCGAAATTTTAAGAACACACTATATACCTTTGACTAAATTTGTTAACACTCCACAACCTAAGCCTTTAGATTTGAAATGAAGCATAATATTCTCTCCCTTAATTATAGCAAAACAACTATTCCATCCTTACAACTTTGCAAAGAATGACTCTTGTTTTCTATAATTAATATTGCCAACTTGCAATACTTTCCTTAATAATCATACAATCATAACATTTATCCTCCCACTATCATGATGATTATTATAAACATAACACTTATGCTCCCACTAGCTTTGACATGTATTCAGAAACAGCTTAACTTTCAGAAAAACAATGCTTATTGAATTTCATAAGTCCATGTTTCTAATACTTAATGCTTTGATAACCTTTTATCAAGGCTTTTTGAACTTATACACCCTTGCCTTAGATAGTTCATATGTGTGTCTAAACAATTAAGACTAATTGCCAAACCTCACAATTCAAATCATGGGAAGGGATACCGTAACCATGATCGAATTTGAGAATGCAATTTTACAATCACTATCTTCTTAAAATCTTTCTTAGTGAAAGCATTTCCTCACAATCATTTTCATGAAGGAGGAAATCTTATGACACTTAGATTTAAACGGTGTATTTGTTCCTATCCATGTGAATTTGTCAAAACCAAAGTTTACGACAAATTCAAACTCATATGGATCGAACTTTCTTAATCTCGATTTCTTGCCTTCATGGTAGCACAGCTGCCCACCATGTCTTCCAAGTAGTTAAGCAACTCACCTTTCTTATCAATGTACTTTCCATTGATCAAGGTCCTTGCCTTTTATGCATTCAAATGTGAACTCATAGGACTCACATGCATAATTAACTCAAGTGGAACGGCACAGAAACAAAATAATGTAACCACGATAGGTTGTAAACCTCAACTCGTGTGCTAGTGATGATCGATAAGGTCTATTTGATTTGTTCTTGAAACTTTTCAAGACCATTAAGACTCCCACTGACTCCTTCACATATAAGATCCTTTTGTCAATAAACATTTCTTGACAAACAAATATTCAAGAGTTAGTGTAGCTTTTATCAAAACACTTCATAAATTGGTCCTAGTTGGTCTTTGTCCTATCCAAGACATCACAACTTTCCACATTTGATGAATGTTATAAACCTTTAATACTTTTCACTTAATGTCACAATCTTAACTTTAAGACTTGTTTTGGAACGAAGTATGATTGACTTCTTGATTTAACCATTTCTTCAATCCTTGATTCCTCTTCTTAAACATACAATTGTACTAAGACTCACTTAGAGGATCAATTGAGATATGGTTTTTAATCATTAAGACCTATCATAAAGCATAAAAGGTACTCTCCCTTTCTTCTTAGAATGGAGAAACTTTTATCTTTCTGCCTACTTGATTCTTCTTATTCGTTCTGCTATTGATTTAAACTTCTTCAATCAATTCATAATTACACTTAATCTTGTAAGTATAATCATATTTACTAAACCTTTAGTAAATCATGACGAAGATCATTGTTACTTTTATGGTGGACTTGATCAACACGCAACTTTGTGTATTTGATCTCCAAGTCCTTCACTTGACACTTTGTCAATGAATTAGTCTAATTTCCAAATATAAAATTTCTCATTCATCGTGCAACCAAGTTGCATGATTCCAAGTTTCTGTCCAATTGAAACTTGGGCGATGAGAAACTCTCCCTATTTGGTAAATTCTCGACTTTCCATAAATAACATAATAAGAACCAAATCCATTATTGTTAATAATAGAAACATTTTAACATCAATTTTTCATACACGCCATTGTAAGGATAATATAAATAATATAAAAATCAAAATTTATTTTATTGCAGAAAAGTTTGTCCTTACAATGCAACTCATTTAAAAACTTATGCTAATACATCTTTCTTAGCAATCTAATTCTAACTCTAAGTAGTAGCTCAAGAATCTAATCTTCAAGTAATGCGATCGAAATCCATTTCTTCACAATTAGATTCTGCTCACTTCTTCCCTTAAGCTTCCTTTCTTTTCTTCGATCCTACAAAACATCAATTGTAATCTTATCACATTATGTATTAAGAATCTAGAATAGGAGCTTAAAAGAGTTAGTCAATGGATTTTACCTAAAGCAGAGCCATACGTTTTGACTCTCCCATCTCTTAGATCTCTTAGGTAAATAGGGCAGCTTCGTCTCCAATGCCCTTTCTCTTGGAAATAAAAGCAAATTGACTTTTTTGGAACATGACATGAAACTACTTCAGACATTTCCTTTCTCTTATGATCAAATTTTTTCGATCATAGCATGTCTTTTGTTGCCATTGTCTATATCCATAGAGGTCTTGAAGGCGGATTCACCAATCAACTTCGCTTTTCCATTGCACCAAAACATTTCTAATTCAGCAGCAATAAGCATATATGAGTTAGGAAGTGACTGAAGAACCCAATCAACAGCTATTTCCTTACAGACAACGGATCCCAACATTCTTAACCTATCAATGTATGACTTCATCCCTAGGACGTGTGCACACACCGACTTTCCTTCTTTATGTTTACTTGCCAAAAGGGCTTGAGTGATCTTGAACTTTTCAAGCCTTTGAACTTGTGGGTTAGGGAGAATAATTGGAGGAGGTGGAGGAAGTGAAGCATCATTTCTTGTTCCTCGATCGAATCGTGGAATATCATCTTCATGTGGAAAGCTTGTCCTACGAGATTTGGGAAGACCATAATTGTCGAACTTTGACATCTACAAAATGGGAGAAAACGAATTCAAGTTAGTTGATTGATTGAGTCCTTAGTAAATCACTTAAATAAAATACTAAGGCTAGGACCCAACACAATATTCTACAACTCGGGAGAGGGATGCCGTAACCCAAATTGCAGAACATTTGAAGGTAGGTGAATGACGATTCACTAATTTCCACCATGAAAAACGAAAAAGAAATTTAAGTTTTAAATCTACGAAAACTCCTAGATCCTTTGAGATTCATTTAACTTTCAATGGCATGTTTAAATCTCGATATGCCCCTCTTGTTTGTGACTGGGATGCCGAGGATCACAAAGCGGGTGTGAATAACCATGCAAACTTACATGGTGCCCTCACATGTTACAGTCACCTATTCGATGTGCCGGTAAACCACACACGCTCCTCCGAACTATGACAAACATTGAGTCATCCTTTGCTACCTTTGCTTAGAACCATTTAGTGTGCCGGTAAACCACACACGCTCCACTAACGTCTTCGCAAGGGCACAAAGTGTAATTTCATGGAATTGCATCAATTCACTTTTGCCTAAGTAACTAAGATTGGGAATTTGTAAAACATTTAGTTACTTTTGTACTTCATTATACTTATAATGGAAGGTTTTGTCATATCCTACCTGTTCAGCTAACGACCCTCCACTAGTCAAGAGTGCGGTGGGTAAGAGTGGATACCCATTCAATCGCCATTTTATAGGCAATTTCCTTAAACACCCCTTATAGACCAGATTCGTGAATGAGGCCTACTAACGGTAAGACTGACTTTTACTCATACATATATATAATGTTAGACTTTTAATGTTATATATAGTATAGGGTGTATTTTACACTTTTAAAATGCTAGGAGGTCAAATTTAACAATTATACTTTTAATTCAATTAAATTGTAAACCTAAACTTTTATGGATTTATTAAACCTTTTTTTTAATTATACACCTTAATTAATTAATAAAACCATAAGGGTGTGATTTGAACTTTTCAAAACAATACTAGGGTTTTAGAATTTAACATTCCTAATTAAACTTTTAATCAACTTTTAAATTCCAAAACTTGAGGGCAAGTTTTGAAACATTTGAAAACATTAGGGTTTATAATTTAAATATACATCAAAATTAAACAATTAATCAAAATTTAAATTCCAAAACATGAGGGCAAGTTTTGAACCATTTCAAAACATTAGAGTTTTAACTATTTAAATTTCAAAACAACAAAACTTTTGGGTTCACATTTAAACTATAAAACCTAAAGGGGAAAATATGAAACTTTTCATAACACAAGGATCAAATAACAAATAATCTAAATTTACAAGTAATCACATAATTATCCATATTTGATTTATTTAATGATTTCTTGCAAAACAATTTATCAATTTAATCAAAATAATTAATCAATTATCACATAGGGAATCAAATATTTTATTAATTGATAAATATCTTCAATTTAGGTCAAAATATAGTCAAATATATCATAAAATCGGATTTATATTGATCTAATATGATAAGGCAGCTATCCTTAAGCAAAAACAGCAAGAAATCCCGGTTTTCCCTCCTTCTGACGAGCCGACTCGCCGAGTCAGGCATGGACTCGTCGAGTTAGCATGGACTCGGCGAGTTCATCTATGGACTCGGCAAGTCCAACCTCCAGAACCACAAAAATCGAATTTTTCAATCATACAATGCATCAATACTGTCACAACTGACATTTTTGCTAGGAAATTCTATTCTTATGAAACCATCATCTATTGTAGGGATTGTAATCTAAGTGAATACTATACTCTATCCACGTTTAAATACATCTCATATGTTCAACTAAGGGTTGGAAACCTTAGATATCCCGGATCAAGTTCCTTATGGACTAGGACTCTCTTATTGGACCCATTTCATGAATCTATAACATTTTGGACCATTTGGGCCTATAATGATTCATTCTAGCCCTAATGGGCCTTATTGGGCCATAACTAATCCAATTAACCCTAATGGACTATAAATCCATTCCTTTATGTCAAAGTGGGCCAAAAATGCACTTAAGGGCTCAATGGGCCGAAACATATTAATTGGGCTTCACAAAATCGAGAAAAGCCAAGAGTGGGCCAAACTAATTCAATTTCATTCATCTTAAGCCCAATTCTCGGCCCAATGAAGAAAGGAGAGAATTAATGAGTAATAGACACATCACATTAGCATGGTGGACTTCCATGCAAATTAACCATTAAGTAATATCCAAACCTCATACATCTAGGTAACCATCACATCCTCTCTCCCCTCTCTTCTTAATTCCAGCCAACACACCTTCTCAACACCTCATTTCCTTCAAAATCTCTTAAGAAACTCTCCCTAGAACACCTCCTTCCTCCTCCAAAATGTTCGAAGATCTAGAGTGCTTTCAAGAGGATTCTTCACCAAAATCATTATCTTTGGTAAGTTTATACTTAGATCCATGGTCTGGTCTCTTGATTACTTCAAAAATCTTCTCTTAACTCATGCATTTTCGTGGATCATGACCCTTAGATCCATCTTGAATTCGAAAACTCCTCTCAAAAAGCTTGCTAGGGCCAAGAATCACATCATCTTCTTCCATTTCTTCTTCAAACCAAGAACAACAAAGCAAGGTGAGTTCATACCCCTTGTTTTATGTTTTTATATGATTTTTGGGGGAGAATACAAGTTGCTTTGTGTAGATCTATGTGTATATGCATGTCTATGTGTGTTTTCCATGAATTATTTGGTGATTATGTGTTGATTTCTACACTAATCTAAAAATATGTTAAGAAACTTGAAGTTTATCACTAGGATCTTCACATGAATCTTGAGAAAAGTATGTTTTATCACAAGTATTACATGTAAACATGTAGATCTGGGATTTGTATACTTGATATAGCAAAAATAAGTGTTGTGTTCAAAGATCTATAAACTAAACTCACAAAACAGCCCTTGACAGAAAACTTTTAGTCCAATCTCGGGCTGTTTTGACCATCCAAATGGAAGTATTTTTCAAAAATGTTTTACATGGATAAAGTTCAGATTTATACCTTTAAAATGACTACTCTCACGTTTTCATACGATTTTTCTATAATTTTTGGCGAATTTTACAAAACTGCCTATCATATTTGAAATAGTTTCTGACCAACCTGTGAAGATGAGTAATTTCACACTAGTTTGAAGCCATCAAAAATTATGAGAACAATTGTGAACAAGGTCGACAAAATTTCCAAACTTCCAAAATTTACGGATCCAGATTTCAACTTACGATGAATTTTCTACAAATTTTCTAAGAACTAGTTCGGAAAAGCCAAAAACCAGAAAAAAAAAATGTATTTTCACAAAACCAAGCCAAAAATGATATTTTTGACAAAAATGGGTTTAAAATGCTATTTTTATCATAAAGTAGTCATCAACACAAGTTTTTAACAAAATTGGAGATTAAAGTGTTATTCTTACAAAAATTGGGCCTTAATTGTAAATTTTTGGCTTATTGGGCCAAGAATGTCATTTTTACAAAAAGTGGGCTTTAGATATCAATTATGTAAATAATCAAGCTAAAATAAACAAAACAATAACAAACGGGTTAAAAACGACATTCATATCCTTATTGGGTCTGGAAATAATATACATGTTTAGTGGGCCTTAGTGTCATTTTACCTGTATATTGGGCTCGAGATAGGTATTCATATCCTTATTGGGCCTGGAAATAATATACTTGTTTAGTTGGCCTGAGTGTCCTTTTACATGTATATTGGGCTCGAGATAGGTATTCATATCCTTATTGGGCCTGGAAATAATATACTTGTTTAGTGGGACTTAGTGTCCTTTTACATGTATATTGGGCTTAGGATAGACATTCACATTCCTTTTGAGCCTGGAAATAATAGACACGTATAGTGGGCCTTAGTGGTCCACTTACATGTTTATTGGTCCTAGGAATGGGTTTTACATGCGTTATTCTTTTTATGCTATTTTAGTGGATACTATTTGCATGCTATTTGGGCCTATAAATAACTTACATGTGAAATGGGCCTTAGTTGTCCTTTCACATATATTTTGGGCCCATGTTATATAATCTCATTCCCTTTAGGTCTTGAAATGATTTACATGTTTAGTGATGCCTTAGTGGTTCACTTACATGGATCATTGTTCCTAGAATGAGTTTATATATTTTTCTTCGCGTAAATTCGATTGAGGATCTAGCGAGTTTTTATCGGTTGGCACCTATTAAGTGTACGATCGTAGCCTGTAGTTATAACCAGAGTCTCTTGGCGGGAGAGCGGGGATTTGTGTATAGATCTATACGAGGATGACACCCCACACCTGAGTTGTTCGCTATAGTTAGACTAACTCAGTCTAGGGTGACAAAAACCTTATTCTATTTTCCGTCGACGTCCAACGACGCCAAGACATGCGAAATTGTCATTATTTAGTATGGTTATGACGGCTCGCTTAGAGGAATTAACGTTATGAAGTTTACGGAAGACCATTCACCATTCACCATTCACCATTCTCTTGGATTACTCAGAAACATTCTCTTACTAGTACTCAACCTCGGGGGTTGGTACGACAACTTTATCTTGTACAGACAACATCAGGTTGTCTGGGAATATTCTCTTTACATGCTCTTACATTCTCTCTACATTCTATATACCTTTTTAGTCAAATAACAATAACATACATGCATTAATACAAGATCTTACGCAAACACACTAAACAGTTTTCAGAAAATATCGGATTTTCTGGTGGTTTTCAAAGTTATACAAATCATTTTCACAAACATGCTTATGAACTCACCAACATTTTATGTTGACCGTTTTCAAAATAACTTTTATTCTCAGGAAATCGTTGAAGCAGGATGAACAAAACAAACTAACGGATACTGTGTTATATTTTGTTTCATCATACTCTTACTATTTTGGCATGTAATATTCAAATACAATACACGATGTAAACAATGAATGTTGTAATATTACATGTGTGATGATGATGATGTTATGTTTCAATTATATTCACTGTAATGATATTTCAAGATGAAGTCACGCGCAAGCCCCCGGACGTTTCCGCCGTCTGGTTCGGGGGTGTGACAGATTGGTATCAGAGCATTGTTTATAGTGAACTAGCATATCTAATCATGCAGGATATGCAACTATAAATACAATGGGACTAAACAACTCTGAATATAATAATTAAAATACATACCTTTGTGTGCATTTTAGAATAATAACACAACAAGAACAGTAAAAGTCTTTGGAGGATTTGAACATCGCTATTAAACCCGGGCAGTTATGTAGTCATATTGGGGGTGAATGTAGCCTGATCAACTACATTCATTCAAAATACGACCAACATGTGTTCGGGAGTAATTTTGATGGACAATGAATCAAAAACTTACCGTTTAATTATCCAAAGAGCTTATAGAACCAAACCTAAGCAAAATTAAATTACTATAGGAGTAATTGGTATGCTATTTGTTTCTAGTATTTATACCCCTTCGTACAATACACTATTGACGAGTATCATTAGCCAAGGAACCCCTATCTCCCTAGTCAGGGAATAGTAGGGTGGCTTGACTTAGAGATGGAACCATAGGAGGAACACGAAGTAGAACTCGCAGATGGACCCGCCGAGTCAATAGTGGGCCTCGAAGGGGAAGAGCCAGAGGGCAATGGTGATGATGACTCAAATGCAGAATCCGATGTCATCAATCCCCCATGTAAAGCGAGAGCACCAACTTATCGTGTGGGCCCCGGTGGTCCCATGCCCCCTTGGGCATACGATATTTGGAGATAGAGTGACCAACAGGGGATACGACCACACTAGGGTAGGAACCAAGGTCTCTCCGACCATTAGCCATAGAGGACCAGCTGACCGGGCCCTCCCAGTCATGGTCCGGCGCACCTGAGGTATTGATATCCGAGCTCAGAACACCCCAAATCGAACGAAACAAATGCGGTTTGCTATTAAGAGAGACAAGAGACAAACACATGATGTGAATGGAGACTCTCGAGAGAGACAGTTAGTTTGAGAGGTACGACTACGAGATACCGAGCAACAAGTACCTCAACTCCGAGGTGAATCGACTTCATCAGCACCACCACTAGACACTTTCCCCCACAATTAGGATCAACCTTTTCTACTTCCCCCTACTATCCGACATGACTCTCTTTCGTGTACTAAGATGGTACTTACCACTGGAACAATTATGTGCTATCTTTATTTCATATTACCACATAGACTCAATTATATGCACAAGCAAACCCTCAAAACCGCTAGATACTTAAGAGTCTTGAAACCAAAACAACCTATATACTCTAAGGATAGACGTGACGATCGTGCCAAATCTGTGATTACCTACTACCACAAATACATCATAGGATGTAGATGGAAGCAGTAAGAATTATACAACAAGATGAAAATTTTATAGAGTACAACCAGGAATGACGATCATTACTTACGATCTGGATTATCAACGTGCATCAGGAAAATGCCATCCCGCAAGAATAACAAGCACACCCGCGAGACACCGCTCCTGCAGATGGACTCTGCTACATTCCAAGCTGCTGTAACGGCGGCAGTAACCGCTGCGATGGCGCAAATCAATGCAAACAACCCCAATAGAGGCGGGAATAGCATTGACAACTCCATCCAAAGGAACAAACATGGAAACCAACAAGTGACAACCTATCAAGGAACTCCAAACCCCGAGCTTAAGAGCAGGAAGCTGAGGTCTGGAAGTAAGAGAAAGGGACAACACACTCAAGGATTCTCAAGGAAGCAACATGTTGTTGCTATTCATGCAACCATGACCCCTATTATCCCAGCAACCAGGAGACCATATGCTGGAAGCCTTCCAAAATGCAACCAGTGCAAATTCCATCATAATGGAGCCTGCCGGGAGATGCATTGTAACAAATGCAACCGAAAGAATCACACCGCCAAATTCTGTAGAACTTATCCATGTCAGAATCGTCAGCAAAATGAAAACGACAACAATCGCAACAACCCTAACAACAACACCAATGATGAGACCAGTCACACCTGCTATGGGTGTGGAGGAACCGGTCACTTCAGGCGTAATTTCCCCAAGGATAACAATCAAGGAGCGGAAGGATCGGAAATGGTCCTGACCTTGGGTCAAGGAGAAGCAGTCCAAGACCCAACGATTGTTATTGGTACGTTCCCACTTAACAACTCGTTCGCTTACCCCCTTATTCAATAGTGAAGCTGAGTGAAGCTTCGTTAGTAACAAATTCGAGCACTTACTAAAACAACAACCCCAAAGCTAAGCTAAGCCTTTACGGTGGAAATGGACAATGGGGAAAAACCGAATTAACCTAGGATATTTTTGTGGAGTACACCTTAACACTAAACAACCATTCATTTCAAATAAAATTTAATGCCATTAAATATTAGGAGTTTTGATGTGACAATCGGCATGGTTGGGTTAAGCCCCCACCGTGCTGATACTATGTGTCGTGAGAGGGTTGTTTGCCTTCACCTTCCTAATCACGAAACTCTAATAATCCATGGTGATAAACCTGGCGCCAATCCTCTTCCTATCTCGTGCATCAAGGCACAGAAGTGTCTGCACCAGAACAACTACGTTTTCCTCACTCATGTTGTGGACAAGACCAAAGAATAGGTAGGCAAACAAGGTATTCCAGTAGCATGTGATTTTCCAGATGTGTTTCCCGAAGAACTTTCGGGAATATCCCAGAGAGACAGGTCGAATTTCAAATCGACCTCATATCGGGAACCACATCAATTGCCAATTCACCCTATAGGTTGACTCCCGCCGAAAATTCACAAGTTATCCAGTCAACTGAGTAGAATTGTTGCGCAAAGGATTCATCATACCAAGCTTCTCTTCCTGAAGAGCTCCGATCTTGTTCTTCAAGAAGACGGATCCTTCAGAAGGTACATCGATTTTAGGAAATTGAATAAGCTCCCTATCAAAAATCGATACCCACTCCCTCGGACTGACGATCTATTTAGCCAGCTCCAAGGAGCTGGTTACTTCTTTAAAATAGATCTAAGAATCGGTTATCATCAACTTCGAGTCCGAGAAGGCGACATTTCAAAAACTGCCTTCCGAACTCGTCACGACCATTTCAAATTCATTGTGATATCCTTCGGTCTAGCGAATGCTCCCACACTATTCATGGACCCTACGAGCCAAGTTTTCTCAACCATTCCTAGTTAGCCTTTTCATTATTTTCATCAATAACATACTCATCTACTCACGAAGCAAGAACAAAAGACTATCAACATCTACGACCAGCCTTGAAAGCATCAAAGTCGGAGAATATCGCGAAGAAAACACTACGTGGATGGATAAAACTCTCGGAGTTGAAAGACAAAGCTTATTATTATAAGAGTTGAGTTGGGCGCTATCCGGGTGATCGTTGATAGGTTAACCCAATCTGCCCATTTCCTACTAATACAGATCGTGAGACTCCATGAAGTATCAGTATCTACTATCTCGGATCGAGATAACGGGATTACTTCAAGACTTTGACAGTCATTCCAGAAGACTATAGCAACAAAACTAAGTATGAGCGTTGCTTACCACCCTCAAACCAATAGTCAAAGAGAACGAACTATTCAACCACTCAAATTCATGCTACAAGTCTAGGTGTTTGAATTCAGCAAGTCATGGGATACCCGGTTGCCCGTGATTGAATTCTCATACAATAACAACTGTCGCACTAGCATCAAGATTGCTCCTTTCAAAATTCTTTATAGTCATAAATGCAAATCACTCGCCAGTACTCTCATGAGACCAGAAACCATTTGCGAAACAACAGAGAAGATAATCCAAATCAAAGCTTGACTTCAAGCATCGCGAGACCGACAGAAGAGCTATTCTGACAAGCGGCGTAAGCCATTAGGATGTCAAGTCGGGGTTCGCGTGTTATTAAAAGAATCTCCTAGAATGGAATGATTCGCTTTAGGAAACAGGAAAACTGAACCCACGATACATCGGACAGTTCGAGATCCTTGCTCGGATTGGTCCAAAGACTTATAGGCTGCAGCTGCCTGTAGAGCTCAGCAACGTACACCTTGTGTCTTGAATATGAAAAGATGCATATCAGATGAGACTCTTATCATTCCTTTACAAGAAATCGAAATAAACGAGAATCTCCTGATCATCGAAGAACCAGTCGAGGTATTGGATAAGGAAATAAAGCGTAAAAAACAATGTTGCATTCCGATTGTGAAGGTTCGATGGAACACAAAGAGTGGACCGGAATTCACATGGGAAATGCAAAGATCAGATGAAGTACCTATTCTCTCATTCATGAACCTATCTTTCGAAAGAATTTCGGGACGAAGTTCCCTCTAACGGGGGGATGATGTCACAACTGGCATTTTTGCTAGGAAATTCTATTCTTATGAAACCATCATCTACTATAGGGCTTGTAATCTAAGTGAATACTATACTTTATCCTCGTTCAAATACATCTCATATGTTCAACTAAGGGTTGGAAACCTTAGAAATCCCGGTTCAAGTTCCTTATGGACTAGGACTCTCTTATTGGACCCATTTCATGAATCTATAACATTTTGGACCATTTGGGCCTAGAATGATTCATTCTAGCCCTAATGGGCCTTATTGGGCCATAACTAATCCAATTAACCCTAATGGACTATAAATCCATTCCTTTATGTCAAAGTGGGCCAAAAATGCACTTAAGGGCTCAATGGGCCGAAACATATTAATTGGGCTTCACAAAATCGAGAAAAGCCAAGAGTGGGCCAAACTAATTCAATTTCATTCATCTTAAGCCCAATTCTCGGCCCAATGAAGAAAGGAGAGAATTAATGAGTAATAGACACATCACATTAGCATGGTGGACTTCCATGCAAATTAACCATTAAGTAATATCCAAACCTCATACATCTAGGTAACCATCACATCCTCTCTCCCCTCTCTTCTTAATTCCAGCCAACACACCTTCTCAACACCTCATTTCCTTCAAAATCTCTTAAGAAACTCTCCCTAGAACACCTCCTTCCTCCTCCAAAATGTTCGAAGATCTAGAGTGCTTTCAAGAGGATTCTTCACCAAAATCATTATCTTTGGTAAGTTTATACTTAGATCCATGGTCTGGTCTCTTGATTACTTCAAAAATCTTCTCTTAACTCATGCATTTTCGTGGATCATGACCCTTAGATCCATCTTGAATTCGAAAACTCCTCTCAAAAAGCTTGCTAGGGCCAAGAATCACATCATCTTCTTCCATTTCTTCTTCAAACCAAGAACAACAAAGCAAGGTGAGTTCATACCCCTTGTTTTATGTTTTTATATGATTTTTGGGGGAGAATACAAGTTGCTTTGTGTAGATCTATGTGTATATGCATGTCTATGTGTGTTTTCCATGAATTATTTGGTGATTATGTGTTGATTTCTACACTAATCTAAAAATATGTTAAGAAACTTGACGTTTATCACTAGGATCTTCACATGAATCTTGAGAAAAGTATGTTTTATCACAAGTATTACATGTAAACATGTAGATCTGGGATTTGTATACTTGATATAGCCAAAATAAGTGTTGTGTTCAAAGATCTATAAACTAAACTCACAAAACAGCCCTTGACAGAAAACTTTTGGTCCAATCTCGGACTGTTTTGACCATCCAAATGGAATCATTTTTCAAAACTGTTTTACATGGATAAAGTTCAGATTTATACCTTTAAAATGACTACTCTCACGTTTTCATACGATTTTTCTATAATTTTTGGCGAATTTTACAAAACTGTCTATCATATTTGAAATAGTTTCGGACCAACCTGTGAAGATGAGTAATTTCACACTAGTTTGAAGCCATCAAAAATTATGAGAAAAATTGTGAACAAGGTAGACAAAATTTCCAAACTTCCAAAATTTACGGATCCAATTTCGACTTACGATGAATTTTCTACAAATTTTCTAAGAACTAGTTCGGAAAAGCCAAAAACCAGAAAAAAAAATATGTATTTTCACAAAACCAAGCCAAAAATGATATTTTTGACAAAAATGGGTTTAAAATGCTATTTTTATCATAAAGTAGTCATCAACACAAGTTTTTAACAAAATTGGAGATTAAAGTGTTATTCTTACAAAAATTGGGCCTTAATTATAAATTTTTGGCTTATTGGGCCAAGAATGTCATTTTTACAAAAAGTGGGCTTTAGATATCAATTATGTAAATAATCAAGCTAAAATAAACAAAACAATAACAAACGGGTTAAAAACGACATTCATATCCTTATTGGGCCTGGAAATAATATACATGTTTAGTGGGCCTTAGTGTCATTTTACCTGTATATTGGGCTCGAGATAGGTATTCATATCCTTATTGGGCCTGGAAATAATATACTTGTTTAGTTGGCCTGAGTGTCCTTTTACATGTATATTGGGCTCGAGATAGGTATTCATATCCTTATTGGGCCTGGAAATAATATACTTGTTTAGTGGGCCTTAGTGTCCTTTTACATGTATATTGGGCTTAGGATAGATATTCACATTCCTTTTGAGCCTGGAAATAATAGACACGTATAGTGGGCCTTAGTGGTCCACTTACATGTTTATTGGGCCTAGGAATGGATTTACATGCGTTATTCTTTTTATGCTATTTTAGTGGATACTATTTGCATGCTATTTGGGCCTATAAATAACTTACATGTGAAATGGGCCTTAGTTGTCATTTCGTATATATTTTGGGCCCATGTTATATAATCTCATTCCCTTTAGGTCTTGAAATGATTTACATGTTTAGTGATGCCTTAATGGTTCACTTACATGGATCATTGGTCCTAGAATGAGTTTATACATTTTTCTTCGCGTAAATTCGATTAAGGATCCAGAGAGTTTTTATCGGTTGGCACCTATTAAGTGTACGATCGTAGCCTGTAGTTATAACCAGAGTCTTTTGGAGGGAGAGCGGGGATTTGTGTATAGATCTATACGGGGATGACACCCCACACCTGAGCTGTTCGCTACAGTTAGACTAACTCAGTCTAGGGTGACAAAAACCTTATTCTATTTTCCATCGGCGTCCAACGACGCCAAGACAGGCGAAATTGTCATTATTTAGTATGGTTATGACGGCTCGCTTAGAGGAATTAACGTTATGAAGTTTACGGAAGACCATTCACCATTCACTATTCACCATTCACCATTCACCATTCACCATTCTCTTGGATTACTCGGAAACATTCTCTTACTAGTACTCAACCTCAGGGGTTGGTACGGCAACTTTCTCTTGTACAGACAACATCGGGTTGTCTGGGAATATTCTCTTTACATGCTCTTACATTCTCTCTACATTCTATTTACCTTTTTAGTCAAATAACAATAACATACATGCATTAATACAAGATCTTACGCAAACACACTAAACAGTTTTCAGAAAATATCGGATTTTCTGGTGGTTTTCAAAGTTATACAAATCATTTTCACAAACATGCTTATGAACTCACCAACATTTTATGTTGACCGTTTTCAAAATAACTTGTATTCTCAGGAAATCGTTGAAGCAGGATGAACGAAACTAACTAACGGATATTGTGTTATATTTTGTTTCATCATACTGTTACTATTTTTGCATGTAATATTCAAATACAATACACTATGTAAACAATGAATGTTGTAATATTACATGTGTGATGATGATGATGTTATGTTTCAATTATATTCACTGTAATGATATTTCAAGATGAAGTCACGCGCAAGCCCCCGGACGTTTCCGCCGTCTGGTTCGGGGGTGTGACAAATACAATAGAAACCAGTCTAGGCTCTGATACCACTGATGGGTTTTGGTCCCAAGAACATCCTATGTGCTCATACAAACTCTAACGCTTGGATCTAGGTTTCTCTATTGTACATGCAAGTTATCCAAGACTATAAACCCTAGATCTAGCATATGATAATCAATATAACATATAATAAGGGTTTAGATCTTACCTTGATTGTTATGTAGCAATAACAATCCCAAATCTCCTTGTATTGACTTCAGAAAGCTTAGAGTCACAAATGTCACTCCTCTAATGGTTCACAAACACCATAAGTAAGAGGATGAAGAGGAGAGAGGATGGAGGCTGCCCTAAAACGTGTGTAACCCTAGAATGAAGCTTCACCACGTTTTTGGGTCATAAGGGTCATATATATAATGAGGCTATTAGGGTTATCTAACAAGGAAACCCTAATTTGGATGCTTAAGCCCTAAGCAACCCATGGATCCCTTTCCTTAAGGCCTTGGACGATTTCCTTATGGGCTTCCCCATAGAATTCGTCCACTCCTTAATACAAGGCAATCCATGGCCCAAATTAAACAATATGATTTCTCCTTTAATATATTATTCTCATAATATATAAATAAATCATACTTAATCCTTTCTCTCCATAATTCATCCTATCAAGTTGCTTTGGTGAAGGCAACCCAAAAGGATCATGCACCATCGGGTCAAGTACATACCAAAATAGTTATGGACTTAGACACTAATCCAACAATTTTCTTGTTAGATCTCTCCATTCAAGAGTTTATGGTCATTTCTAGCTTATTCTTGAGGTATTTCTGGTATTAAGCACGTTTTGAAGTGAGGAGTTCAGATCTGGACTCCTCTAGGAACTCATAGACATAAAGATCTCGAGTTTATGAAACTTTGGTCCCTCTTCATGCCCTAAACCACTTCCTACGACTATTTTTGGATGTTTTAGCCTCTTGAATCCTTGCATGCACGTAAAGTTGGCAACTTTATGTGGTAACTACACCCTAGGAGGCTAGATTTATAGTTTGGAGCCTTGGTTTCACTTAAAAACGTCTGCATGAGAAAACGGTTGAAGGAACTCGACGAGTTGCATAACCAACTCCACGAGTTGGTTAGGGTTTTTCCCGATCTTCTGGACACTACATGAACTCGACGGGTTGTTTGGTAACTCGGCTAGTTGACTCAGGTTTTCATGGTTTTCTAAGTTCTAAAGGAACTCGACGAGTCTGTAAGCTGCACTCGAAGAGTTGGGTCAACATGGACTGTTGGCCTTGACTGTTGACTTTGACTTTGACCAAGGGTTGACCGAGTTTGACTTCTGAGGGTATTTTGGTAATTTTGGTCTTGATAGAAATGGTCCTATGATGATTGTAGGTGGTTGATTTTGGAGCTGTGTTTGGGAGTTTGACAATATCATTCAACACTACTTGTGAGGTGAGTTTTCCTCACTATACTGACAGGGTCGAAGGCACCAATGTTGGCCCTTTCTGGATTGTTATCCTGGTTATCGCATGATGATATGCTTAGTGATCTGTATCCTAGTATATAGGATGATGCTATGTTTAGTGACCTGTTAGGTTGGTATCATGGTATATAGGATGATGTTATGTTTGGTGACTTGTTAGGTCGGTATCCTGGTATATAGGCTGATGCTATGATTAGTGATCAGTTAGATCAGTCTGACTGTTTGTACATGTTAGCATTTGTTATCTATGTGTTGATTGTATACTTGGGGGTGGTTTGAGGTGTACCTGCTTTTTGTTGTAGGTCAACATACCTAGGGCGGCCTGGATAGACTACAGGCCCAATGGGGCTTACTAGTTAGGCTAATGGCCCAAAGAACGATCCAGACAGGCTGAAGGCCCGGTAGGGCGGACCAAACATGTTGAAGGTTCTGAGAGTGGGCCAGACTGACTGAAGGCCCGGTGAGGGCGGTCTAGTCATATTGTAGACTCTATATGCATGTTGTTTGTTATGATATTGTTCTGGTTTGTATGGTGTTGGTATTTTTGGGGAACTCACTAAGCTTCGGGCTTACAGTTTTGGATTTTATTTCAGGTACTTCGAATGATCGTAGGAAGGCGAAGGCTTGATCGTGTACCTCCTCGCATTTTATGATTTTGATTTTTGGGATACTCTAATATGAAACTATTTTGAGAACATTTTGTAATAAATAATGGTTTTGAATGCTTGGAAAAGTTATAAATTTTCATGAATTTTATGGATGTTACAAGTTGGTATCAGAGCCTTAGTTTGAGTGAATTGGAGGAACACTCGTGTGAATCCAATCTCAAAGTAAGGAAAAGATTTTTCAAAATGATTTTCAAATGGTTTTCAAAATACTAAAGGAGAATACAGAGTGTATGATCAGCCGGAGCCAGTAAGAAGATCCCAAAATACCATATAGATATTTGATATTGAGATATGTTAAAACAGCATGCTAGTAATAGGCTAGGGATCTTCAAGAATTGCATGATTATATGATTCTTGATATACTAGGGTTTTCCTTATATGAAATTGACATCATTACTATAGTTGCTTAGTGGTTGCATCATAGTTGTACATAATTAAGATCTTATATCCTGAGAATGTTTGGTTTGGCCTTATTTCGTATTCTTGTTTGATGTAGGGATTAGGGTAGGATCAGGTATTCGAATGTCTATAGGGTCCAGCGTTATGTATGACTAGCATACACGAGTGTTGTAGGGTTGGTAGAAGTTTCATGGATGAGTTGTGTGGGGTCAGTCGGCCAGTTATAAGAGATTTAGCCTTCCTCTAGGAGTGAGGATTTAGTGCTCGCCATGATTATGTATATTGTTAGGGCATTGTGATGATACTTGAGACAATTATGGGTATATGTGGAAGGTAGTATGGGCCCATGCTACTGAAAGCACACAGGACCGATACACGTAGAAAGGAAGTCACAATCCCTAGGGCTTTGTTGGGAGTTGGTTCCCCGATTATTACATGGAATGTCTGATATCTTCTCGATATATTTTTAGCTTGGTGGTTACAAGGCGATTTGTGACCAGATCCAGATCGAGATCAGGAGATGGCAGTCAGGGTAGATCAGCAATGCCTGATACTATCGGTCAGATGGGGTCGGATGATTTGGACGCCATGATTCGGGAGATTCTGCATGATGATGTTGCTAGAATGTTCCGGGCATAATTGTCGGAGATGCTTGGGTCTATCAAGACCGTTATGGTTGAGTACTTTGACGAGCGCTATGCGGCCATTGCTGAAACGGCTGACGATGTAGCCTCCGCAGCTGTAGCAGCCACTAGTGGTGGGACTCGTCGAGCTTTCCAGTACCAGGACTTCGATAACAAAAGCCCCTGGCTTTTGATGGGATTTAGGACCCGATCATAGCCATGATGTGGCTATCTAACATTGAGGAATGCTTTTTCACATGCTCATGTCCTACTGACCAGAAGGTTAGGTGTGCTCTGAACCTGCTGAGGTCCGGAACAAAGGACTGGTGGAGGTTGATGACAGGGTTGTATACTGATGATTAGAGAGTAGCGGTTACTTGGGATCAGTTCATGGAGATGTTCCACGCTTGCTACATTCCACAGGTTGAGCGAGAGCGGCTGACACACGAGTTTTTGGAGTTGAGATAGGGTGTGGAGTCGGTGACGGAGATCACCCGTATGTTTACTGAGAGGGCGATGTTTTGCCCGGAGTTTTCTTCCGAGTAGGCTTAGGTGACACGTTATCTGAGCATGCTCAAGAAAACATCTGACAACTTGTTGCTACCTGGCGTTGTGATACATTGTTTTAGTTACAGGAGGCCGCTAGGCGGTGTGAGCTTGAGATTGAGTTACAGTTGCGAGAGCAGATGCAGGCCCCAACGTAGTCACAGCCTGCGCCAAGGCAGTCCAAGACCACTGATTCTAGGTCTGGGGGCCAGTGCGGTCGTACTTGTGGGAAGTGAGGGAAGGGTAATTTTGGAGTTTGTAGATCCGGTAGTGCATGTCACTAATGCGGCAAGGAGGGGACTTTACAAGGGATTGTCGCCAGTCAGCCCCGGTTCAGGATATGAGGATCTGATATCACTGCGATCAGGTTGGTTACGTGAAGACCAATTGTCCATTGCTCGCTGCCCGGCCGGCGCTGGCTACACTGAGGATTACCAATGGGATTCAGGGTAGAGTAGAGCCCCCGAGTGCTCGAAAACACTCCTTTCAGCTTACAGCAAAGGAGGCCAGGATAGCACCGGATGTGGTGGGTAGTATGTTTCTATCCTTTATCTTATTGATTATATATGTTTTATAGTTATGGTTTTATACCTATGTAGGTACGTTTTTAGAGAACTCCTTACATGCGTTGGTATTATTTGACTCCGAGGCGAGTTGGTCATTTGTCTCTCGATCGTTCAGTACGGAGTTCGGTTTTCCTGTAGGAGAGCTAGAGTGTCTGGTATGAGTCTCTATCACCAACGAACACGTGATTTCTACTTCTGTAGTCTACCGGGGTTGTGTTCTGGAGATCTTTGGGGTATCCTTCCTGATAGACTTGATTCTGATTCCCATGAGGGATGTATAGGTGATTGTAGGTATGGACTCACTTAGTCGTTTGGTGTTATGATCAAATGCGAGGGTCAGCAGGTGGTAGTCCGATATCCAAGTGGGGGAGAACTAGTTATCTACGGCGAGGGCAACATATTGGGTTCAGGGTTTTGCTCAGCCTCCAGGGCTCGACTGTATATTTAGCACGGGTGTGCGGGTTATTTAGCGTATGTCGTGGATATGCAGGTCAGGGATTAGGTTTTGGTTTCGAATGTTCTGATTGTCAAAGAGCTCGTTGATGTGTTTCTGGGTAAGTTACCCAGAGTGCCTCCTAAGAGGCAGGTCGAGTTCTGGATCGACCTAATGCCAAATGCGGCCCCTACCGCCAAGGCGCGCTACCGATTGGCACCAGTCGAGATGCATGAGCTGTTATCTCAGCTGCAAGAGCTGATGGGCAAGCAGTTAATTCGTCCGAGCAGTTCTCCGTGGGGGAGCACCGACTCGCTTCGTCGGGAAGAAGGACGGGTCACACCGGATGTGCATTGATGACCGAGATTTGAACAAGTTAACGGTGAGGAACCGTTATCCACTCCTGAGGATAAATGATCTTTTTGATCAGTTGCAGGGAGCATCTTGGTTGTCCAAGATAGACCTGAGGTTCGGATACCATCAGGTCAGGGTCAAGGAGGAGGATGTGGAGAAGACTGCGTCCGGACTCGTTATGGACATTACGAGTTCGTGGTGTTGTCGTTTGGTCTCACCAACGCGTCGGCAGTGTTTATGGACCTGATGAATCAGGTATGAATACCAATGCTCAATCATTCAGTCATCGTGTTCATAGATGATATCTTGGTATACTCCAAGACCAAAGAGCAGCATGAGGAGCATCTCCATGAGTTATTGGGAGTTTTAAGCCGAGAACGGCTATATGCCAAGTTCTCAAAATGCGAGTTTTGGTTACGAGAGGTTCAGTTCCTTGGACACCTCATTAACCAGGAGGGGATTTTGGTCGATCCGGCCAAGATTGAGGTGGTTATATAGTAGGAGGTTCCGAAATCTGCCTCAGATATCAGGATCTTCTTTGTATTAGCAGGGTACTACCGGAGATTCAAACATGATTTCTTCAATACTGTGGTACCCCTCACTCGTCGGACGAGGAAGGGGGTGGATTTCCGGTGGGACCCTGAGCAGCAGACTGCATTTGAGACTCTGTGACAGCGACTCTGCGAGGCGCCAGTTTTGACACTCCTTGAAGGAGTTGAGGATTTCGTGGTGTTCTGTGGTGCATCTATCACAGGATTAGGAGCAGTCCTTATGCAGAGAGGACGGGTGATAGCATATGCATCGTGGCGGTTGAAGCCACATGAGACGAGTTATCCTATACATGACCTTGAGTTGGGAGCGGTAGTGTTCACTCTCAAGATCTGGACATTATCTCTACAGGGTCCGTTGTACCATATAGACGGAGCATAAGAGTCTGAGACACATCATGGATCAGTCGAACCAAAACATGAGGCAACATAGGTGGTTGGACGTAGTCAAGGATTATGACTGCGAGATCCTTTACCATCCGGGCAAAACGAATGTGGTTGCGGACGCCCTGAGCCGCAAGTGCGACATCCCCATTTTCACGGCCAGAAAAGACCGATTTTGTTTATGCTTTGTTTGAAAATCAGAGTAAAAAGTGTTGCGGAATTTGTCCCAAAACAAAATATGATAAAGATTTATCAAAAGCATTTCCATAGAAATGTATTTCATTAAAAAGACTCATGATGTCATGTTCGATACAGATCATAAGCATAAACAATACAACATAGGCCTTACTACATTATTCCGTATTTACAGCCCTAAAATCCTTTAATCTCTCATCCCAAGACATCACATCTATGCTCATGCGCCACTACCTGTAATACAAGAAACTGAGTGGGTCAGGCTTGGGAGCCTAGTGAGCACATAGGTTTTTCAACCCACAATAATTAAGTTTATTAAATTTATCAAACCAAACAAACCCGATTACCCGTTCCCGTTATCCTCACTTTATGTCCCTAAAACATCTAACACAAGAGACCTAGTCTAAGGACTTTCATCGGGATGGACACTACTGCTAAGGGGATTCCTCAACAATAAATGTCCTTAAGGCAACCATGTGGGGGATGGAGTACGCCTGGTGAGCACACAGTTCAAATAAACACACAGTTCAAATAAACACCTACAGGTTGCGAGCCTACTAGTGTTCCACTGGACTGTCTAGAATAGTCCGTGGTCGTCATCTATACTCCGCTAGATGACTGGATCATCAATAACATCTATAACGAGGCCTCTCATTATTTTATTTTATCACACGGCAACTATCACATCTACCCATGTTTTACCCAACATGTTTTGTAGATATAAAATATCAAGGTTGTAAAAATCGCTATACGGTAGCTCGAAGGTCGATTGGTGTTAAGGGATTAATCGGTCTTGGCGGGGATTAATCGGGGACCATAGATTATTAATAAAATATTAAAATTAATTAAATATTAATATATCTTAAGAAAAACAAGTACTTCAAAATTAGAAAATAAGAAAAATTGTAATTTGGAAATTTAGATATACGAAAATATGAACATTTTGATATAATATTTGAAATTTCGAAAATTTGAAAATTTTGGAGAAAAAAAGAAAGTTGGTTTTTTGAATTTTTTGAATTTTTTGACTTTTGTTGACCGATTAATCCCGCCAAGGCCGATTAATCCCGTCAAACCCGATTAATCCTAAATTTCCGATTAATGCCCTAATCCTCGACTGTTGGAGAACGCCAAGCGATTAATCCACAATTAATCACCGATTAATCCTGATTTCTGCAACCATGTAAAATATATATAGTTTAAATCATTTAAAATGTGTATAAAATCGTTCGCCCAGCATAGATAGCAAGTATACAGATAATATGCACACATAACATGTAATTTATATAAAATACTTCATATCTATGTTTAAGCTGAAAGTAACTATGCACTCACTTGAAAGGCGGTGACTCAGCACTCGAACAACGCTTCGATACTCTCAAAACAATTTTCCTTCGATAAAACCTAGTATCAATACCACTAGGGTTTAGTCTAATGATAACCGCGACAAATTAATAGTCTGACTATTGTTACTATTATATAAGCATTAAACAATACTTATATAACTCATAATAATAGCTCAAATAATTATTTTAAGGACCTAATAACATTACTATAATTATTTGAAAGCTATATTAAAAATTGCATAAGTGTAGCTCACTTACATCGGATTTTAAAGAAAACCAGGTTTTGCTCGGAGCAACGTTTCGAAACCGAAAGACCCTTTTTCTCGGGACTCCGGGAGCCTCGGGGCTTCCTTTGGGTGCTAGGGGTTTTATCTAGGGTTTAGGAGTGTTTAGGGGAGCTAAAGAGAGAAAGAAACTAGAGAGAGAACGAATTTTGGTGTGAAAAACCGGCTGCCCTCACACCCCTTTTTATAGGTGTGAGGCTTCGCACTACGCTGGGCGTTCAGCAGGTTACGCGGGGCGTAACTTCGGATAAGAAGACCAGGTGGCGAAGGCTCGGTGGTACGACGTGGCTTCTTCTGGACCGAGCAAGGCTATGCGAACGCGGCGCGTACAAGATCGGACGTTGGGCGTAGCGAGGGGGCTATGTTTCACGATTCGAGGTGGCTTCAACGATCATCCTCGGACGGCTAGGAAGGCGCCACGTCAACGACTTCGTATCAGATCTTGCAAAATCGAGTGCCAACTTCAAAAATTCGTATCTTTCTCATACGAGCTCCGTTTTTGACGTTCTATATATCCACGCGAAGGAGGGAACGTACTCTACAACTTTCGTTTAGACTCCATCGGCTAATTTTGAATTTATTTTAAAAGTTATATTATTAACAGACCGGGACAGGATTGGTCCATTAAAAATTCATAACTTCTTCATCCGACGTCCGTTTTTGTCTGTATTTTTATCGTTATGCTACTATTAATGAGATCTTCGATTCTCTTTTAGGTTGTGTCGGCTAAAAACTGCTCGATCTAATATTCGAATTTCGGGTTGTACACTGCTAAGCGGAAACTTCGAAAAATCATACCTTCTTCATACGAAGTCAGATTTGGGCTTTCTTTTTATGTACGCTCTCGGTTTAACGTTTTCTACGACCTTCATCTAGATTGCTAAGGCTAAAACTCGTTTTATCATAAATTCACTATTTACGCTTCCTGGTATCGTGCCGGTTCCGTCACGAAACTTCGACGGGTCATAACTTCTTCGTTATAACTCAGATTTTGGCGTTCTTTATATCCTCGTAATCCTTGTTTCAACCACTACAACTTTATGTAAAGATATCGGCATTATCTCACACTTTAAATTTGACGCTTATTTTTATCCTTTGTTAATTATATCTTTATAATTAAGTAATAAGCACACAAATGCACATAATTCACATATAATTCAAATATTTCATCTTTATTACTTCAAAAAGATTTTCAATAGTTGACCTAGACTATTACATTGTCTAAAAATGCTTAGCCCTAAAACCCGGGCATTACAGCAAGTCGGCTGGATCTTTTGTTCCAACGGCATGTATGAGGATATCAGTGGATTCTCCACTTGTGAGCTTGATCGGGGAAGCTCAGGACAAGGGTGTGCGATAGGAGAAATGGAAACTTGAGAGGATCAGGGGCGAGATCACCCGATTTGTTCAGGATAGTCATGGATTGTTGACTCATTGCAGTCGGGTCTAGGTTCCGATGTCTGGTGGGGTCAGACAAATTATAATGGAGGAGGCTCATAAGTCTCACTTCTCTATTCAGTCGGGGGCCACCAAGATGTACTGGGATCTGCGACTAAGTTATTGGTGGTCGTGCATGAAGATAGAGATCGCATGGTACGTCGAGAGGTGCTTGACCTGCAGGGTGGTCAAGGCCGAGCATCAGAGGCAGCATGGAAAGTTGTAGCCTCTAGAGGTTCCCATGTGGAAATCGGAGCAGATCACGATGGATTTTTTCACCAAGCTACCGAGGACGGTGAAGGGATATGATGCTATATGGGTCATCGTGGATCGATTGACCAAGAGTGACCATTTTCTGCTCATTCGAGAGTGAGCTCATCGGCCGAGAAGCTAGTCGTTATGTATATCCGCGAGATCGTTGGTCGCCATGGGGTACCGGTCTCGATTGTCTCAAACCGTGATGTTCCATTCACCTCCTGTTTCTCGCAGAAGTTCCACGAGGAACTGGGCATGCAGCTGCATTTCAGTGCAGCTTATTATCCGCAAACAGACGACTAGAGTGAGCGTACCATACAGACCCTCAAGGATATGTTGCGGGCCTGCGTTATTAACCTTGGTGGGAGTTGGGACTCTTACCTACCTCTTGCAAATTTCTCCTACAACAACAAATTTCATTCCAGTATTGGTGCTCCACCATTTGAGCTGTTGTGTGGACGGAGATGTCGCACCTCACTCTATTAGGGTGAGATTGGTCATAGGGTGATGGGTCGGACAGAGGTAGTTCTGCAGACCACCGAGAGGATTCAGCAGATTAGGCAGCGACTGCAGACTGCCCAGAGTCGGCAGAAGAGTTACGCCGACCGGCACCAATCTAACTTGGAGTTTCAAGTTGGTGGCATGGTACTGCTGAAGGTCTCACCCTGGAAGGGTGTGATTCACTTCAGAAAGAGGGGAAGTTGGGTCCCCGATATATTGGACCCTTTCGGGGTATTGCCAGGGTTAGCAAGGTGGTGTATAGACCGTATATCCCAGAGGAGCTCAGTAATATTCACAACACTTTTCACGTCTCGATGTTGCGAAAGTGAATACTAGATGAGAAGGCAGTGGTGTCATTAGATGATATTCAGGTCGATGAGCGCCTAAATTACGTAGAGAGGCCAGTGGTCGTTCTGGAGAGGAAAATGAAGGTTCTACGGAACACGGAGGTACCTTTGGTAAAGGTACAATGGGAGCATCGGATGGGATCAGAGTGGACTTGGGAGTCGGAGGCTGAGATGCAGGAGCATTACCCAGAACTGTTTGATGCAGTAGACTTTGAGGATGAAGTCTAGTTCAAGTGTGGGAGAATTGTAACATCCCGAATCCCAAGTTTAAAATTTAAAGCTTTATATTCATATTTATATACCCACTCGATGAGTTGGCTACCCAAACTCGTCGTGTAAAAACTTATCAGGCCGTGTAAACTTTAGGACCTACTTGTCAAGTTGGAGGACCCAACTTGACGAGTTGAGTTTGTGCTTGAAAATTCTAATTTTTAGTGTTTGAACCCTATTTAAAGGACCTTAAATATGTTGTATTAGATGTCTAAGCCCATAACTATTATTTGTATGTATTCGAACCGATAGTAGCATGGTCCATTTGGGTTGCACTTCACCGGAACAATTTATATGGATAGTCTTTTGAGAATACTATGTTTATGATTTATATTAATATATTATAAGTTCTAATATATTAATATGGAATCATATTATTTAATTAGTATTGATCAAGAATTAATTTAGTGATAAAAAGGAACTAGTTAAATATAGACTCTTATATATATATAACATGGGCCAAGTTCATTTAGGTTGGGCTAAACTTGCATTGATAGTCCATGGAGTTTTTAACTCGTGGATCCTATGGAAATGAAAGGTCATGGGTATTAGGGTTTACATGAATGTAACCCTAATCCTCCATACTATATAAAGAGGTCTCTGGCACATGAAATGGCACTAGTGTGTGTGTATACAAGACTGGGCTGATTTCTAGTCCGTACTCTATTCTCTCAAGATTTCCAAGGTGTTTTGGTGATTTATGATTCCACTTGAGGCTTCCACATTATTGGGGCTAAGCTCTTAAAGATCAAGATTTCAAGCTCCATCAAAAGGTATGTTATCTAACTGGCTTCTTGTAGTATAGTTGCTTCATATTATGCTAGTTAGGATAAAACCTTGGAATATTGAATATTTGCATGTATAATAGAGAAAACATAGATCCAAGGTTTATAGGGTTGCATGTACACCATAGGAGTGTTAGAATGCTCAAAACTCTTCAGTGGTATCAAAGCCTAGGCTTGTTTTCAATTATACTTGATGCAAATTGTTGAAAAATGTTGAAAAACTTGATTTTCTGCTGTTCTGGACAATGGACTTGCCGAGTCCACTGATGGAGTCGTCGAGTCCACTGATGGAGTCGCCGAGTCCATGCACAAATTCATCCAACTCATCGAGTTGGCTCATGCACTCGATGAGTTGGACCCCTGACAGCATATCTTCGAGTTTTTAGGCTGAAATTGGTCTAAAAAAATTACCTTAAACTGTTTTGGACTTAATTTATAATCATAAATAAATAAGTCATGATATCTCCACTTTTGTTTCTTGGTTAACAATTCAACAGTCCATTAGAGATGGATTTCATCATATTTCTCTATGCAATGTCAAATACAAAAACAAAATGTCAATAAGAGTAATAAATCAAAAAAATACGAAAAAACTCGATGACGTTAAGTAGAAAATAAATCAGAAAAATATTAAAAAAAAAACTTAATGATATTAAGCTTAACAAATCTTATAATCATCAATGAATAAGAAGCTATGTCATCCATTCATCAATAAATAAAACCCAAAATGTATATAAAAATAGACACCTCAAGCAGCAATGCAAAATATATATATATATATATATATATATATATATATATATATATATATATATATATATATATATATATATATATATATATATATATATATATATATATATAGGGAAAATACCACAAATAGACAAAAAATTGGGGTCAATTTCTAAATTTAGTCATAAAACTAGAATTTTCCAGCTATAGACATACATTCCGCGGAGGACCCTCCACGGACCTCTGCGGAATGACGTGATCTCCGCGGACCACCCGAAAGTCTGATTTTTTAACGTTCAAAAGATTGTTCCGCATAGGCCCTCTGCGGATACAATAACACCTCTGCGGATTGAGTTGTTTGGAGGTCATAAATTCCTCCGCGAAGATGATGACGAGGAGCTCTGCGAAGAGAGCAATATCTTCGCGGAATGGGTGGTTGGAACGAATTTTAGACGGTTTTTTTATACAAAGTGTTCTTTTTCATTTTTTTAGCTCCATTTGGTCAATAGATTAGTTCCTTTTCATTTAGTTTTCAAAAACAAATATGAGTTTTTTATTTTAGGTGCTGGGGGTTTTTGGTAGATAAGTAATGGGATTAACACCTACGTCACAGTTTAGGTCCAAATGATGATATGTTTGTTCGTCAAACATATGATAACGAACAACAACTAATATTTTCTTTGGGTCTTAAAGCAACCAGAGAAAAGTTTCAGTTTACGACCAAACATTCTAACAAAAATTGTTATGAGGAATATTGTGAAATTGAGAACTGTAGTTGGCGTTTATATGCAAAACGCCTCGATCCCACTGATGAATTTGAAATCGGGACTTTCAACAACGTGCACACATATTAGTCGTTACATATACACCCTAATCATAAGCATGCTAATAAAAAAGTGATGGGTCCTATATTGCATGAGATTATGCGAAAAACGCGTTCCAAGGTTTGGAGGCCTAATGAAATATTAAGGGATTTGAATGCTTTGATGGAAATCAATGTAGATTACAAACAAGCTTGGCGTGCAAAACAATATGCTATGGAACTTTTGTTGGGATCCTCTGAAGAATGTTTTTCCAAACTTCCTATTTATTTTCATAATTCGAAGAGGCGTAATCCCGGTATGGTGGCCTATATTCAAACAGATCCTGAAGATTATTTCGAGTGTTGTTTTTATGTCATTGGGAGCACGGTAAATACAAAAAACTTGTTGTTATTTAATATATAATTTTTTTAAACAAATTATAGAGTGTTTATGTGTTCCATTTTAATATATTGCAGATACGAGCGTTCAAACGTTTTTGTCGTAAAGTTATAATTATGGATGGTGCCCATTCGAAGGGTGATTTTAAGGGAACCATATTGCATGCAGTAGCTATGGATGGGAACAACCAGATACTTCCCCTTGCACACAAAATATGAAAAAAAGTGGTCTTACTTGGATATGGTTTCTTGAAAAGTTGTATGAATGTGTTGGTGATTGTCAAGAATTGACTTTTGTAACTGATAGGGCGGATGTAATTCGGGTTAGTATTAAAAATGTTTTCCCACATGCTCATCATGACTTGTATGCTTTTCATCTACTAGGAAACATATTACACAGGTTTGGGAAAAATGATAAAACAAAAGTGTTGTTTTGGAGGCTTGTGAAAGCTTACAAAAGAAATGTTTTTGAATAATTGTGGTATAGATTTAATTCTACTAGCCTGCAAGTAGCAGCGTATCTAAGTGAAATTCCCCGTGCTAAATGGACTAGAGCATATTCGTTGTCGAAACGGTACGATTACATGACCTCAAACAGTGCATAGTCCATGAATGCTTTATCTGTAGATGCAAGGAAGATGCCTATAATACCCCTTGAGTTCTTCCTTCGTCTTTCATAGGAATGGTGTAACAAGCGTCGCATCGAAGGAGGTATGAATTTAATTTGGACTTTAATTAGGTCGAATAATAAGTTAATTATATATATCTTCTTTAGAGGGAAACCTTCAACAGTGCTAACCGAGTGGGCTAAAAAAGTAGTTAGTAAAAATGAAGAGCATACGACAAGATGGTCCGTTTCTGGTGTTTCAGATGCAATATATCAAGTTCATGATTTCAAACATGGTGGCATAGTTGATATGAGGCAAGAGACTTGTACATGCAAATATTGGGAAGGAACTGGGTTGCCTTGTGGTCATGTCATAATGGTCTTAAAGCACTTGAAAAAAACTAACTTCGGACATCAGGCTTTAGATGCTTACACAATGGAAAGGTACCGAAGTACGTATGAGGAGCCGGTTTAACCCCTTCCAGAACCGTGTGATTGGGAGATTCCTGCTGAGATGATGGTTGTTAAACCCCCGATAATGGATACACGTCAAGCTGGTAGACCGAGAAACAGAAATCGTATCCCGTCACAAGGTGAGGAACCTATAGTAAGAAGGTGTAGTATATGTGATAGTACAACACATAATCCAACAACTTGTCCGACATTGGTCCCAAAGAAACAAAAAAAAAGGCTACAAAAAGTAGTGCGACATCAGGTAGTAACACAAAAAAGAAAGGGAAAGGGGCAGAAGGGACTCGGGAGACGCTAGAGACGCACAAGACACAAGAAACGCGTTGGACGAGTGTGACGCAAAGAGAAGACTATGAAATGGTGTGTTTATTTTAAAGATGATGGGTAATATTATGATTATATTAGTGCATAATTACTAGTAGAATAATAACTAATACTCGAAGATAATACATTCAACAAACCAGAAACATATAGTAAATGTACAACAACTGTAATTAACTTAAGGGAATTGCAAACGATACTTTTCTTTCTCCATTGTTATGTAGTCGTCCCTAATTCTTATTTTATCTTCCATACGGTCCTTTTAGCAACCAAGTTCTATCATTTTTGCATCCTTGTCAACAAGCCATTTTTCAGACAGTTTGATATTCTTCTTAGTTTTTTATCCATTCCTCATGATCTTTGATTTTCTTTTAGTAATCGTCATCCTTTCCTCAACGTCTTTGCACTCCGCCGCAATGAGGTCACGATGTTCAGTGAGAGCTCGAGATGATTCTTTATTTTTTTTTTGTTCTTCAGCCCATTGTTGTTGTTGCTAAAGTATCCACGACTCTCTTAAATTTGGTGATGGGGCAAGAAAAGGGTCGATCGGATCACAATAGAAACAATCAACTTCGTTGGATGAGCAAATACACAAAGTTGAAGATGAACTCATTTTAAATTTAAAAATATATATATATATATATATATATATATAACTCTATACCAAAAATCCAACGACCATCCATGACTATATATAGTCCCTTCCACTCTGCCTAGAGCTGTTGTCAGTCCGCAGAGTTCTTTGCCTAGTCGTTGTCATCCATACATTACAATTATGGGAATACAATAATTTATTTAAAGGTAAACATTTTTTATTAAAAAGTAAAGAACGCCAACAGAACTTTACAGCTACGGTTAACATAGAACTAAATACAAACTAATATCCGTTGTGATCCATACAATACAGTTCAATTGAACTGGCGTGGAGGTAAGACCGCAACACTTTCAACTGATTTTTCCCAATGCCTAAGGGTTGGAATAAGATTGACCATCTCAGTTTGATAAGCATTTTGATACACCGCTATACTTAAATTTAAATTTACCATTTGCTGGATTTCTACAATTTCGAGTCTTTGTAGTGAAGCTATAGCATGCTCACAAGGTATACCGCATTTTTGCCATTTACCACAACTACAAATACCACGGTCTAATTGGACAGATTCGGTTGTTGAATACTTAGTCACTTCATATCCGTCGCCAACAATATGCGTAATCCTACAACCATCCGCGTGGATAAATCTTTTATGAATCACCTTAAGTGCATAAGGGGTTAGAAGACTATGAAAATCCCCTGTGAAATGAACTGAATCAAAAAACAAAAATTATGATGTCATAATGTATAATAACATATCAATTCACCATTTGAGTGATGTCATAACTTATAATTACCTCCAAACGCAGCACGTTGAAGATACACTGATTGCATTGAGTCATGGAATATTTCAATGATTGTTATTATTGGAAACTCATGTGTGTTTGTTTTAAACCAATTGACAACAACGGGAATGTCAATGAATTTAACATTGAAATGTACTCTTGGAAAACAAGCCCGTACCCATTTTGCAATGGGAATATTGTCAAGCCAATTCAGATCATTCCCATTAACCTCATTTTCAAGTTGTTCAAACATGCATAAAAATGAGATAAATTATACGCTTTACAAGTCTTCCAGAACAACCGTTCTACGACTGTATTGCTTCCGATGGAAGCGCGTATTTTCTCGGCTATATTTTTACAACAATAGCCATGATATGAATCACGGTAGACTCTTTGAACTGCAAAGTCTATAGAATCAAACATATGGCTTATGAAACCAACTTCTGTATTGTCACCTAAACATTCTTTAAGCCTCCTCATGAACCATAACCATGAATTGTCACGGTTTATGGTTCCCAAAGCAAATGCTATGAGAAGGGGTTCATGATTTCCATCTAAAGCTACCACAATGTACATGGATCTTACATATGCCCCCAATTAGAGGTACTTGACCAACGAATATGATTGGTATCATAGATGTGAGAAACGTACGAATGTGTAAGTCAACATAAGAATATTAGGCATATAACAACTTGAAATAACTAAATATTTATTTACTATAACAGATTACATACCACGCATCCCAATGCCACGAAACAAATTTGGAAATGATTGTACAGATCTTTCGTAATGTACGTGAAGGTGTTAGGATTGGTTCTGTGCAAATTATGGAAAAAAGTCAGTAGGCTGGAGAAACTTTTCCTTAATACCTGATTAACTAAACTCATTTTCACAACTTTCGACACCTTGTAAATTTTCGTCATGGTTGTCCAATTTATAAGGAGTTAGTATACATTATTCCGCATAACTTACTTGTTAGTCCGCATAAATCACTTGTCAGTACGTGTAACTTATTTGTCAGTCCGTGTAACCTGTTTATCAGATTATATTATTTGAATGTATGGTTTCGTAACATATTTTGGTGAATTATTTTTTAAAAAATAAAGGATAAATACCATATTACATATAAATAAAGCAATACAAGAACAATACAAAACGCAGTACTAGTTAAAAAAATGGGAAATTTTTCAAAAGATTCCAAGGGGCTTCATACTCGAAACTCTGTCTGTTGCTAATGGATTTGTATTCTTCTTTAGCCGCCTCCAAGATGTCTTCCTCAGTATCATTCACACGACCCTCTTCAATCTTATTATAAAGATCGTTGAATAACACAACTTCTATTTTCAATTCATACCATTTTGCAGCTATATCAAGCGCGTTGCGATGGTTTTGTATGGTGGTTTCAGCATCAGTGTTGAAGGTATTTGTTAATAGGACCCAAAAAATTCTATCCTCCAAACTGGTGCTCTCTGTGAGATTAATATATGCACGAGTTAGAAGCAAATACTCGTTAGCGGTCCATCAGTTTGAACCCATTGTAAAACATACAAAGTACATGAAGTAAAATACCTTAGATGAAGTGATACATTATTGTTTGTCGTTTTATATAGACATGACAGTCCGCAAATATCCAACGATCATCCATGACAATATATAGACCCTTCAACTCCGCAGAGAGTTGTTCGTCAATCCGTGTTACTGACTTGTTAGTCTGCGTTACTGACTTGTCAGTCCGCATTACTGACTTGTCAGTCCGCAAAGCGAATGGTCTGTCCGCGTTATTGCCTTGCCAATCCGTGTTACTAACTTGTCAGTCCGCAAAGCGAATGGTCAGTCCGCGTTACTGACTTGTCAGTTCGCGTTACTGATTTTTCAGTCCACAAAGCGAATGGTCAGTCCGCGTTATTGCCTTGTCAGTCTGCTTTACTGACTTGTCAGTCCGCAAAACGAATGGTCAGTCCGCGTTACTAACTTATCAGTCCGTGTTACCTATCTTTTTATATATAGTAAAGAACGTATCTATACGTCCGAATTAGAGGTAAGGGATCATTTCACAAAATGGCATCCAATATACCAACGTCTTCAAATGCAGTTAATCTGTCTAATGCATCTGCTCCAACAAATGTTGCATCTCCATGGAAGACAACAGAGGTGTTGGTCCTAACACGATGCTGGATTACCGTTTACGAGGGTCTGCCGGTAATGGCTCCCCTTAATTGCCTTCTTGGTGATGAATGGTCCCGCTTAGTAGCTTTGTTCAACTATAAGGTGGGACAAGGACAAGAATGACTAAAACCCGATATTGTTAGTAATTGATGGATTTAAAGACTTAAGTCACATGGTACAATCAATGCTACAATTATGAAAAAATGTGATGCTCTGATGCTGATGATGAAGAACTTCTTGAATACGTGAACGGATATTACGTGTTCCAATTTGATGAAATTGAGTTCGAGTATATGGATGTTTGGAATCTGGTTAGAAATAAACCCTTTTTCATGTAGACAACTCTTTTATTCGTAATGTTCTATGTAATGTTTGTTAGTCGTTCATCTTTTATTTGTAATGTTTTCTGTAATGTTATTATGTTATTTCAAATGTTTATAATATATGTTGGTGAATTATGTTTCAAAAAATATATGATACAAAAGTTGTTTATATTAAACAAAACTACTAAAAACAAGTCTTTCATAATAATGTATACAAACTTCCAAACATCAAGTTATTTAGTATCCCAAATAATATTTGTCATCCAATTTCTATAGAGAAATCTCACATCTCTACATGGCTTATCACTCTTCACCAGTACCCCCGAAGCAATCATTTCCATATACATGCTTACGAATACTCCACAATCCCCTCTATTAATAATATATTCTTGTTGTGGCGCGTCTACAATATCAATAAACTCCACAACTGCGTTGTCTTTGTGTCCATCAGGGAAATCCTTCCAGTAGTCAATCGCATCTAGCTCTTCGATTATACTATCCCCAAAACTTTTGAATTCTCCACCAGTCAAGTACATTGTGAAGTAATTCATAGATCGTGCTGAATCATAAATGTGTACTTTCAAAATATCTAAATGTAGCACTGCCAAAAACCAATAGGCATGAGGAACGTTTATGGGGAATAGAACCTGCAAACAAAAGCAAATTTAATAGTCATTAATTCGTTTCCTATATAAAATAAATAATTAATAAATTTAGCTAACCATATCCACATCCTTCCATTTAGGATGGCCTCCGACACCATTTGCTAAATTCCTAAGAAAATATGTTTTTCCGTTCTGCAAATTAAGTTCTTGAGGGAATATCGTCCACCTTGCGTTCGCCGAACGTCTTTCCATGAGCAAGGCACTCCATATCGCAATACGCTGTACATTTTAAGATAAAAATGTTACAGTTTTTTATATAAATTATCTTCTAAAATTGTAGTTAAAAATTATATTTAACGAATGTTACCGAAGAAATTAACCACCCAGCGTCAGTAACTTCAAGTAACCTCGACCAAAACTCCACATCCAGTGTGAGCATATGTAGCCTATGCTTAGTGTTTAGGTTGGAAGAGATCGAATTCCATTCTTTCGAAAAACTCAAAGTACGGGCAGCTTCAACACTGTCGAGCAAGAGATGATTTGAAACATCATTACTCTCTTCATTCACAATGTCTTCATTTGGTTTTTCAGGACTCTTCACCACTTTTTTTTTCTTTGCTTTGGTGATTTTCTTCACTTTTGGTGTGGATTGAAACTAAAAAATTAACATGTTAAATAATTATCAATACGTTAATATTTTAAAAATATATCAAATTTAAAATATGAGTTTTGTACCACTGTGAACGGAGTCCGCTGATACCATGGAACACCCCTCTTTCGTTGGGGCCTAATAATAGGAGTGATTTCTTTTGTGTGATGTTCACCCACGTCCGATGACTGCTCAACATGCATAGGTGTAGGCCCAAATTCCCCCTCCAAACCATGAGTACCGATATCATCATAGTTAAAATGTGTATCATGGTAATATTTTTCTTCCTCCTCTTCATTTATCATCTCTTCCTCCTCTCGAAACCCTCTGTCTGGTTCAACATTTGTGTCTGGTTCATTTTTTTTTGTAATACACGGTATACTTTAGAACTTAAGTCTGCCACAACGCCTAGTAGACGCTTCACTAATGCCTTTGTGCTCGTCTTCTTCTTCTTTACCAATCTTGATGTGTTGTTTGACATATAAATTGTTTCAAGATGTTGCGAGGAAGAAGCATTTGTGGCAGATTCAGTCGAAGATGTCTCTATTTCAGACTTGTACATCCTTCTTCGAGCAGGCGAGGCAACATGAGGTGGACTATTTCGAACAGGACTATGTTTCTGTGGGGGAGACTCTACAGGGTTAAGAGTTCAATTGACATAATGAACAATAAAACGGCAACATCAGCTCCTCCGGGTTTGCCACGACATTAATAGGTTGGTTGTTAGGCTGCAAAAATCAGATTGTTAGTTTAACATGAAAATACCTTAAAATTTGTAAATATAAATGATTGTTAATATAAAAATCATACCACAGACACGTTCATTATTCGACAACATTGAACCCAATTTAACGGTGTTTTACTTCTCCACGCCCTCATCCGTGGCAATTCTGTCGGTGTGCGTATATAAAACTTGGTTGCCTCTGGGAACGTCTCCAAAATCCATATCTATGAAAAAGAAAATGTAAGTATTGTTCTATTATACTATAAAAGTCATGATACAAACTTATTATATAATACAAAACGAAGTTCAAATTTTTATAGTATAAAAAACTAAACAATTATAACTATCAAAATGCATTAGAAAGTAACCTTAAACGGAAGCATAAAACCAGGAACGGTATACTTGTGTCCTTTCTTCGATTCGGGATTGGCTTGCTTGAATTCTCTAAACTCTTCTATTTTCTCAAACATTCAACGCATCATACGTGAAGTATATTTCCATAAATACGTACCCCATGCAAACCTCCAATTTTCAATTTATTTATTATAATTAGTGCATTGCATACTACTGTGGGAATGCATGTTTTAAATGTAATGCCTATTCCAATCATCTATATTATCAGCAAGCTTGTATACTGTTGCAGGATTGCTCGTTTTAACGTCTCGTCCGTGTAGACCCTTCAACATAAAAACAAGCTGGATAAGCAGCACAACATCTTCATCTTGTAGTGCCAACTAATTCGGGAACATAATCAAGTCTTCTAAATCTTTCTGCCACAAACGTGCATCAGAAATATCTGGAAACAACCGAGCACGGAGCTTTGAATTTGACTAGCCCTTTTCGTCATAGAGTAAATTCACATAAGGACCAACTTTTAAACCACAAATCAGAATATATTCAGTTTCACCATAATCCAACTGGATCCCCTCTATATCAAACAAAAACCTCCCCATTTCAAATATTTGTGGACACCTTACTTTGTGCAACATCATCATATGCACAAGTAAGGGATCACCATGTGGGATATGCATTCCTAAGAATATTCCAAAGGGGGAAGCTTCGAATAATACTCGTTATGATTGTGTTAGGCGTGGAAAATACTTTTTAATGATAGTCCCCACCACGCCTTTCAAAGTTAAATCCGCTTTTTGATTGAGATCTTTGTGCTACACAACAAAAAAATTAAAAAATATTATTTCATTTAAAACATTACTAATTGAAAATAAAAAAAAAATATTAATCCATTATGAAATAAATAGCAACATACTTAAAAGCAGAAAAATAAAAATTATGCAAAAAGTATCACTCCGCGGAGGCTAGAGGTCATTCCACGAAGGCCTCTCTGCGGAGTGAACTCTAGTATACGCGGAGTCCTGCATTGTTGGATTATAACATTCCGCGGAGGAAACACATCACTCCGCAGAGCACCCTCTGCGGACTAAATCCCAAATCTGTATACATATTCAATGTAATAAAATGGGTTTTCCTCTAATGTGAATGATATTCGACATTTTCGACATTAATAATTAGATGAGAATGTGAGAAATACTCGGGAACCGTATCCAACGACCATAACATCGGGGAATTCGGGGTCCATCGGTGACGGAAAGAGCTCTACGACTCGATTTCCCCGGATTTGAAGTCGTTTCAAGTTGAAGTCGTCGTCGGAGTTGAAGTCGTCCCTGGAGTTGAAGTCTTCGATCAAAGTCGATGCGACCCGATGCGGAGTGACGAAGAGGAACGGGGACCCGTGGGGACCAAAAGAGGACCCCTTCGTTTTTCTCAAAAAAATATATGGTTGAAATTACGAAATTACCCCCTCTATGCGGAGATTTCATGGTTCCGCCGAGGTCCGCGGAGGGTCCTCTGCAGAATGTATGTCTATATCGTGAAAAACCTTTTTTTATGACTAAATTTAGAAACTGACCTCCCATTTTTTTGTCTATTTGCGGTATTTTCCCAAATACATATATATATATATATATATATATATATATATATATATATATATATATATATATATATATATATATATATATATATATATATATATAGACCGATTAGCAATAAATTTCATCGGTGGAGGTCCGATTAGCGATTAATCGGCCGATTAGGCCGATTTCTGCAACACTTATATATATATATATATATATATATATATATATATATATATATATATATATATATATATATATATATATATATATATATATATATATATATATATAAGGCTGACAATCGCAACTTTTTATACCAATTCGTTGAAATTTATTTTGAATAAAAGTATTTTTTTTTTTGTTATTTTTCAGCGAGTTATATGGAAAGTAGCGATTTTTTGGTTTTTAAAGGAAATAACAAAAAAAAATAGATATCTCAAAGTATTTTTTATATATATATTTTAGGGTTTTTATTAGGTTTATGTATTTGTCAATTTATCTTTCTTTTCTCTCTCTCTCTCTCTCTCTCTCTCTCTCTCTCTATATATATATATATATATATATATATATATATATATATATATATATAAAAGAAAGATCAATTGGAAAATACATAAACATAATAAACACCCTAAAAATGTATATAAAATATACTTTGATATATATATATATATATATATATATATATATATATATATATATATATATATATATATATATATATATATATATATAATACAATGTGGTTTAAACTGCGGTTTTGTAAACATAAAACACAAACTGTAGCGCATTCAACGGTTTACAATAACTACAAACCGCAAACTGTATCATGAGCGTTGAAAACCACATTCTGTGATGCGTTGTGGGCGGTTAGTATGGTTTGTGCAGTTTGATGCACACCCATACAAATCACCATGCATATCGTTCTTCACTTCGTCATCCTTCCGCAACATCGTCATTCCTTTATAGGAGTCAATCCTTGGGAATCCGTATCTTAGCCACATATCTTTCCTTTTACACCCATCTCATAAGAGTAAGTCTTAGTAAGTCTACTTCTTAGCCGCATATTCTTTCACATCTATTTCATAAAAGTCATTTCTAAGAAGTATGTATTTAAGCTACATTTCAGCATGTTCTCAAGCTGTCACGTCATCATTTACTGAGTAAAATTCAAAATCTTCGAAAAATCATATATTTCTCATACAAGCTCTATTTTTTTTTTTTTTGGCTAATTCATATGAACTCTGTTATCGACGTTTTTTATATCGTTAGACTTGTATTTTTGAGTCCATCAACTCACTCTTACATTGTTTTGGCTAAAAAGCAACCACTCTCCATTTCATTTTTATGACACACATTGTTGTGTCGAATTGAACGTGGAACTTTGAAAAATTTTAACTTTTTATACGAAGTGAGATTTAGGCGTTCTTTATATCCACAGGTTCGTGATCACGACTACTACAACTTTCTTCAAGAATATTTATTCTAAATAATATTTTATTTTTAAACTTTTATTTAACGGTATCCGTTAATTTTATAATAAAGTTTTATAAAAATATTATAAGCTCATAATTTTTGTCCATAAAACATGTACGCAATATATAAATATCATTTATATAACCCATATCACATATGTATGATTCTTATTTATTTATGATTATCATGTTCGAGGATTTAATTATTCGATAAAATGAACATTTATAACTTATAATCCTCAAAACGTCTATCCTGAATTCGTGTGTGATAGTGTATAAGTACGATGAGATGTCGGCTACAAAAAGGTCCAAGCTAAATATTGCACTTGTTTAGTAGGAATTTTTGAGTTACTTTCACTCCAACTCTAAAAGGACCTTGTGGAACTGTTATGTAGGTGTGGTCGGGTTAATCAAATGAATTAGGCGAGTTATAAAACTAATTTGTTGTTTCTAAAACTAAATGAATAACCTTAGTAGAAACTGAGCAGTCAATCAAGACTTGAAGTTCTGAAAAGAGAATGTGTTTCTTATTAATTTCCATTTGGATAAAAAGAGGTTGATCAAGAAAGATAGAGTGATTAGGTAAAACATGGCTAAACGCGTAACAAAAATAAACAGTAAGGACCATCTGAGTTAAAAAAAAATAAGTTAGGGACCAAAAACACAAATTCCCGCAAACCACAGGGACCATTCGTGTAATTTACTTTTATTTTTCGTTTTGTTCATATTTGTGTAACTATTTTTTTTGTACACATGTAGGTAACGAACTTGTTAAAAACGTTCACATCTAGGATTTAACCTGTTATAGCAGATCATAATTATCATATGTGAACACTTTCAACAAGTTTGTTACCTAAATGTGTACAAACAAAGATAGTTACCCAGATGTGAACATACCGAAAAGTTAATTACCTTAACAAGTCATTTTCTCTTTCCCAAATTTTATCCTCCAACTAAAATAAGTTGGGAGTTTCAGGACAAAACAAAAATTACAAAAAATATTTATAATTAGGGACTATTTTTGTATTTTGCTCTATTATAAAATAAAATGTGCAAATCATTTTCTTATGTTGATTAAGCAACGAAAATATTGTTAACCTTCAATAGAATTTAATAGTGGTCAACTTTAAAACGATGGAAATTAGATGGTTTAAGTGAAATTTTTTGATTCAATACCATTAATTTGTAGAAAGTGACAAGCTGTAACTATCTCTATATAATATTCTTTTATTTTGTGTGCAATTTTTGTTTAAAATAAATTCTTAGATTTTTGTTAGAAATTTTCCTTTTCTCAAGCATTGTCATGATTATTTTTACTTTTTTCTGTTTGGCCGACATACCAAACGAAAAGATAATAAGAAAATCAAAATAAATACGAGTCAAACTACCTGAATCTTTCAATTTAATTATTGTTTAATTCGTCATTATGCCACCCTATATGTATTTGATAACGTGTCAACCTACTACTAGTTTTCCACTGCCAAACTTCTAATACATTTAAGTATCTGATTAATTAATTTAGATTTTATTTATTAGTTGGCTGTAATACTACTTTCCCCAGTTAGTGCAATCTAGAGTTTATTTATTTATTTATTTATTTTTACCAAATAAATGTATTTAAAAAAAAAATACTTATCAAATAGATAAATAGATGTATTTTTAAACATATTTACTAAAACAGTATACTAGTTAAAATATTTACCAAAATAACGTTTTCTTTTTAAATTTTAAAAAAATTTCTCCTATTGTTTTAATATTTACCAAAACAATATCTTTTTTAAAGTTTTTAAATTTTTCAAAAATTTTAACTGTTATTTTAATTTTACTATTTTTTAATATAGTTTTGTACCATTTTTTTAACTCATTGCTATTAACTTTTATAAAAAAAAAAAGTTACAAAGATATTAATATATTATATCTCATTTTATCATCACAATAAATTAATTGAATCTCAATAAATATACTAAATTGTTAATAGGATTCGTTTATAAATGATACTGTTAGACATCTTAAAAACCAGGAACCTAAACCATTTAAAGCTGATATCCATCTTCAAATATTTAAATTTATAATCTTTTCGACAAAATGAATCCAGATGACATGAATGTATCAATTTACTTTCATATAATACAAAATCATTATAGCATGATTTTTTTTCCTAACATCGTCAACTTAGTTTTGATAAAAGCTCTCTTCCAACCACTCAACATAAATAAGAGCATGCAAAGATCTATAAAGCCTTGAATCGAAACTTGTTGCTTCAGTTTTCATATCCTGCAAAAGATTATACAAAAAAGAGAAAGCCTAACAGGAAGCTCAAAATATACAAACCAGTTTGCAAAAAAAGAGAAAAGATAGAAACAACTCACATTATAACTTGAATCATCACGGATATGAATCTTGGAGAGTACCCAAAGAAGACCAAATTTATTCCAAGTGGAGAAATATCAACAAAAGTGGTGATGGAGTTTAAAGAGGTTTTTTTGAGTGTCAAACAACAATGACAAAGTGGTGCAAACGACGAAACTATTTTGCAAAAAACTCTTGAATTGTACCAGAATTAGAAAGGGGTCAATTTCAAATTTCTAAACGTGCGGAATATTTTGAAATTGTCAACAAAATGGTAAGAGGTCGATGATTTTGAAACCTTTACAAATGGTTCTTCTAAAAGAGCGAAAACATCTGAAACGACGCATAGTCAATTGTACGGTACATATTTCAGGATTGACCTCAATGACGAGGAGTCTTTTGAGGTTCCAAGAGCCACTCGTCCCATAGGAAGAAGACGAGCCAAGTGAAAGGGAAATGCGGTGACAACTGGTTCAGGATGTGCTTCGGGCGACATCGACCAACTAACAACCAAAATGGATAGCTTGAAGTCGTCTTTAGAACAATATTTGGCGTCACACAAGAGAAAGAAAAAAACGTGTTATTGTGATTTTAACGAGAGACACTAGCACTCTCACTGACGTGAAAAGGAAATGATGATAAAAACAAAAGAGGAGGTCATGGAAAAATACAATATCTAGGTTTTGTAATTTTAAGTTTGTGATTTCGTTATTTAAATTTCTATGTTTTTTTTGTTTATATTGTTTTTAGGTTCGTAATTTAAATTTTTATGTTTTTTTGTGTTGTAATTTTATTTTCTAGTTTAATAAAGTTTTTGTTTATAAAAATAGTATGTTTGAAATGTTTATTTTTTAAATTAATTAACTAAAAAACTACCATGGCAAGTGTAAAAACCTATGTCAACAAAATTTTGAAGGAATGTATCAAAGCTGACGTGACGCCTACGTGGACCATGACAAATGTAACATCACTTCCACCAGCATTACACAAAGAACATACAATTTATAAAAATATGTTTAGGTTATTCATCATCCAACTGGCAGAATGGACAGGAAATATCAGAGAGTGAAACTCCATGATTAATCAAATTTGTTGCTAAAGGAATATGGTTTGACACTAAGCGCTGAATAAAAAGGTTAACATTAATTATAAGAAAGAATTCCATTTGAAAGGCACAAGTTTCGATGGAATAAGCAACTGGAGCTATTTTCTCTCACAAAATTGACCGAAAAACATGTTTGTTATCACCAATCCATCCATAGCCACGAATCTCCGGCAAAGAAACACGTGTGTTTAGTAGTGTTATCGACCCTTTTTGTGGAACATATACCTTGCACTTATACAAGAAAGGAAAGGTTAGATTAGGTGTATAAGCCATAATTAGTATATACTTGAATTGATAGTAGCATAGTTTTTTTGGGTTACTCTCAAAACTAGCAACCAGACATGATGATTTTTGGAGAGAGAGGGGTTGATTTATCATTTGATTAATAACTTGAAATAAATAATTTGTTAATATATTATGAGAATAATATATTAATTAGAAATAGTAATATTTAATTAATATTTAATCAGAAATTAATTGGAATTAATTTTGGGATTAAAAGAATTAATTAAAAGTGCAGGGACTGAAGTGTAATTGTTCAATAGTTGAGCAAGAGGCATTCTGGAACCATCCATAAGGTTTGGACGGTTTCAAGGAGCCTTAGGGTTTCTAGAATTATCCCTGGTGGATAATAAGGAAGGTGGATAATTACCCGGTTTAATATAATGTTGGATTTGGACTTATCTAGGGTTTCCTGACTGCACTATAAAATGAACCTCAACCCTAGAAATTTCGGCCACCTGCTCTTTTGAAGAGATAGCTGAATTTCTGAGCCTCCCTTCTCTCTCTCTCTCTCTCTCTCTCTCTCTCTCTCTCAATCTTCTTCCTTTTGCTAGTGTTGGGTGTGAACCACTAGATGAACGGCATTTGTGGTGCTTGCTCTCAAGACTTCCGCAACACAAGGACTTTTTTTGTTATTTGTCAATAACAATCATGGTATGTTTCTCCTAACCCTAATTAGTCTATTTTCGAAAATATGCTAGATGTCCTAGGGTTTCTTATTTGTTGTTCAAAGTTGTATGTTCAATTAGAGAAAACATAGATCAAGTAATAGGGTTGCATGCACACATAGGAAATTATATATTTTCCATAATGCCCATCAGTGGTATCAGAGAGTAGGGTTTGTTTTCTGTTGAATGGTTACAATTGTTGAATTTGAACAAGGAGAAGCAAAACAAAATTGTCTTTCTGTTCCGTCACCACGATGTGGTGACTTTCACCACGACGTCGTGACCTGCGATTTTGTTCGACCACGATGTGATAATTGTTTACCACGACGTAGGGGACTGTCAAATCCATAAAATCGATTTTATTGCTTATCTCATGAATTGATTAGGATAATTACCTTAAATAATGTTTTAATTATGTTAATATAAATAACTGTCTACGTAATTTGATATCCTTATCTTCAATTCATGATTGGTTTGATTTTAAATTAAAAGTTAATTTCTTAATTTTCGAAATTTAAAATATAAACTAGTATTTTTTAAAAGTTTTAAAAATACAACCTTATACTATATGTAACATGAAAAGTCTAATATTACTATATGTATCATACAAGTCAATCGAACCGCTAGTACGCCTCATTCACGAAGTCGTACTATAAGGGGAGTTTAAGGAAGCAGCCTATAAAATAACCACTAAATGCTTTGGATCTATGTTTTCTCTAATTATACATGCAATTTGATATTCCAAATCATTATCCTAACTAGCATACAAAGCATGGGTATTTGAATAACAAAAAATTAGTTAGATAACTTACCTCTTGTTGTAGCTTGTTAACTTGGAACTTTAAGAGCCTAGCACCCCAAATGTGATGCCTCAAATGCTTCACAAAACACCACCAACAATGGAGGACTTGAGAGAGAGTGACTTGCACAACAATCGGCTCTTATGTCCTTCTTGAACCACTAGTGTCGATTTTAGGAGCTAAGGGGCTTCTTATATAGTGTGGCAAAGTCTAGGGTTACATCCATGTAAACCCTAATGGACGTGACCTTTCATATTACTTAGGCTCCATGGGTTAAACCTCCATGGACTTATAGCCCAACCTAAATAACCATTGACCCACACTATAAGAATCATTGATTTGCCAAATCAGTCCTTGTATATTTAATTAGTCTCTTTTGATCAATGAATTAATTCCAAATTAATTCCTGACCAATACTAATTAAATAATATGATTTCATATTAATATATTAGAACTTATAATATTTTAATAAATCATAAATAACCTCTTTTCAAAAGTCCATCCTGTTAAATTGTTCTGGTGAAATGCAACCCAAATGGACCATGCTACTCTCGGGTCAAGTACATACCAATTATAGTTATGGACTTAGACACCTTATCCAACAGTCTCCCACTTGGATAAGTCTAATAACTATAGCTACAAGTACGACTTCAGGAACCCACTAACAATTGTAGCTCTTAAAAGCCTCTGTCAAACTCTGACATGTCATTTAGATAAGGGATCATATAATCCTCTGTTCTTCAAGATATCAGCCGGACAAATACATGGAACAACGTCATACTTATTATCCAGTAGTTTGTTTCTCGATTTCCGATTTGTTTGACATAGAACTTAATCGAACGCATCAATTGAGTTCTGACCGGGCCCGACACATAAGTCAAAACAAAATCATCGAGAGGCCCAAGATATCGCTTTTAATCCTCTAAGGACTAAAAGGATCAGATAACATCAAGTTACTAATGCGGTTTCGCACTATCAATGTACAACCAACTCATAGTCAACAACTCATATATCTTGGTTTGAAGATTTATATGATATTAACGTCTCACGATCACTCAAGATAAATTTCATGAAGTGATACAAGTGAGCGTGGGTCTAATCCAATACTCAGACCTTATGGGCACTCATGAATGTTGTATCGAACTTTGCTATGACTAATACACTTCAGATAATCTACAAGCCAAATTCATGACAGTCTTGCCTCAATACCTACTTCCAAAGTATGATCGACTGTGGACAGTTTGAATAATATAATTATTCTGGAAGTCAAAACATGCAAAATGAAACAATAGTAAATTATTGACACAAGATAGTAACATTACTTATAAATAAAAACACCTTTTTATTTAATCATCAAATGTCAATTACATTTCAATTATTACAAGTTTCTAAACAGCTATCTAATCATTAAAACTAATATCATCCTTCAGCCCGATGAGCCTCGCATGTTGTAAGTGCTTAACCCTACTCAGTCCCTTTGTGAGGGATCTATTGGGTTCTCTTCTGACGATGCCCTCTTTGCTACAAGGAGTCCTTCTTCCATTCGATGTCTTATGAAGTGATATTTTCTATCGATGTGCCTAGATCTGCCATGATCCCTTGGTTCCTTAGCTAAGGCAACCATACTCTTGCTGTCATAGAAAATCTCCATAGGCTCCTTTATAGCTGGTACAACTCCAAGGTCTCCGATGAAGTTCTTCAGCCATATTGCCTCCTTCACCGCCTCGCTTGCTGCTATGTACTCTGATTCGCACGTTGAATTAACTACCGTCTCCTGCTTGGAACTTTTCCAAGTTATTGCTCCTCCATTCAGGGTAAATAGCTAGCCCGACTGAGATCAGAAATTATCTCGGTCGGTTTGAAAGCTGGTGTCACTATACCCTGTTACTCTCAAGTCATCACTCCCACCGAGGGTAAGGACCCAATCCTTAGTCCTCCGCAGATACTTGAGAATGCTCTTTACCATAATCCAGTGAGCCTTACCAAGATTCCCTTGATATCTGCTGACAATGCTCAAAACAAAGGCCACATCAGGGCGAGTATAAGTCATAGCATACATAATCGAACCAACTGCGGAAGCATATGGTATTCGACTCATCCCAACTATATCAGTCTCTGTACTCGGACTCTGAGTTTTACTCAGTTTGGTATTGCCTTGAATGGGTAATTCAACTTTCTTGGAATCCATCATGTTGAATCTTTTCAACGCCTTATCCAAGTAGGTACTTTGACTAAGTCCAATTAGTCTTTTACTCCTGTCTCTCAATATTCTTATCCCCAGAATATAGGCAGCTTCTCTGAGGTCCTTCATAGCAAAACACTTCCCAAGCCAGGAGTTAACCTCCTGCAAGGAGGGAATGTCATTTCCTATGAGTAGTATGTCATCCACATACAACACCAGAAGGCTAACTATACTCCTACTAGCCTTGACATACATACAGGAATCATCCTCGCTTCTCGAAAATCCAAACTCATGACTTTCTCATTGAAACAAAGATTTCATCTGCGAGATGCTTTTTTCAATCCATAAATGGATTTCTCAAGCTTACACACTCTATTAGGATACTTTGCATTGACAAAACCCTCTGGATGATTCATGTAAACATCCTCAGCCAACTTTCCATTAAGGAAAGCGGTTTTGACATCCATTTGCCATATTTCATAATCATGAAATGCACCTATGTCGAGAAAGTCTCATCATAGTTAACTCCCGGAGTTTGAGTAAAGCCCTTCGCAACCTGTCGCGCCTTATATGTGTGTACTTTCCCATCCATGTCGGCCTTCTTCTTGAAGATCCATTTGCACCCGACTATCTTACGACCCGGTACACTATCAACCAAGTTCCAAACTTGATTGTCATACATGGACTGAATCTCGCTGTCCATAGCCCCTTTCCATTTAGCAGACTTGGGGCCTGCCATGGCTTCCTTGTATTTGTTAGGTTCATCCAAATTTATCAGTGTGCTATCACTGATAAATGTATCCATCATATGTTATATGGAAACCATATAACACATGGGGAACACTAACTCTACTGGAACGCCTCAGAGGTACAGACTCGCCAATCGGCTCAATATGAGTTTCCTCCTCAGGTTGATTGCTAGTGTTTGAGGTTCCTTCACCGCTTAACTCTCAAAGCTCTTCAAGTTTAATTTTCCTCCCACTGTCTCCTTGGCCTATGAGTTCTCTCTCTCTCTCTCTCTCTCTCAAGAATCCTCTCCTCGCAACGAAGACAACATTGTCACTCGGTCTGTAGAAGAGATATCCAAAGGATTTTGGTGGGTAGCCGATGAAAATACACCGCTCACTACGAGGTTCGAGCTTTTCGTGAGTCTCGCATCTCACAAAATCCTCACAACCCCAAACCTTGATGTGTGCTAACGAGGGAACCTTCCATGTCCACATCTCGTGAGGTGTTTTGGCAACCTTTTTAGTTGGGACTAGATTAAGGATATGGGCAGCAGTCTGTAGGGCATACCCCAGAATGAGATAGGTAAGAAAGCTCGACTCATCATGGAACAAACCATGTCCAACAAGGTTCGATTGCGCCTCTCAGCTACACCATTAAGCTGTGGTGTCCTAGGTGGCGTCAATTATGAAATAATCTCACATTCCTTAAGATAGTCTTGGAAGTCGATACTAAGATACTCACCACCTGATCGGATTGGAGCATCTTTATCTTCCTGCCCAGCTGATACTCCACTTCTTGTTTAAACTCTTTGAATCTTTCAAAGGTTTCTGACTTGTTTTTTATTAAGTAGATATAGCCATATCTGTTGTAATCATCAATAAAAGACACATAGAAGCGGTTAGCCTCCCTTGTGGCGGTTCTGAAGGGTCCACACACATCGGTGTGTATGAGATCCAACAAACCTTCACCCTTTCACAAGTAACAATGAAGGGTGACTTGGTCATCTTTCCAAGTAAATAAGATTCGCAAGTGTCATCCGACCTTAAGTCGAATGACTCCAAAACTCCAGCGTTTTGAAGTTGGCCTATGCTGTAACACCGTGAAAATTTACAGCCAATTTAAACTTTTCAAAAACAACCCATATTCATTAAGTTATTGCAAAAGGTTTTCAGTTCATTTATTATCAGAGTATCCCAAAAACATCAACATAAAATTGAGGAGCGATACGATCACGCCTTCGCCTTGCCACGGTCTCCTGAAGTACCTGAAACAATACATTGAAACTGTAAGCCCGAAAGCTTAGTGAGGTACCCCCAAAATACCAACCACAATACTATACACATATCATATCATATCATAAACCGAACAACCATGCATATCGAGTCTACAGTGTGACTGGTCCGCCTGCACCAGGCCTTCAGTCCACCCGGTCCACTCTCTCCGAGTCTATAGTATGACTGGTCCGCCCGCACCAGGCCTTCAATCCACCTGGCCTACTCTCTGAGTCTACAGTATGAATGGTCCGCCCGCACCGGGCCTTCAGTCTGTCTGGTCCACTCTCCGAGCCTCGGCACGTCTGGTCCGCCCTCTTAGGGCCTTCAGCCTATCCGGACCGCTCGTCGGGCCTTCGCTCTAACCGGTCCACCCTGGGTATTTTGGCCTACAGCACAAAGCATGACCCGCCTCAACCCAACCCCAGTCTAACAACCATGTGCACATAAACATATAATCATATTGCAATTCATAACTAATCAACTGATCTAGCAGATCACATAACATAGCAACCTCCTAACCAGGACACCGACGTAACCGGTCACTAACATAGCAACATCCTATATACCAGGATACCGACCTTAACCAGGTCTATAACATAGCATCATCCTATATACCAGGATGCAGAAATAGCAAAGAAATAACACAACAAACAACTACCCGGATTCCCATTCGATAAAGGGCCGACCTTGGTGCCTTAGACCCTGTTGATATAGTGAGGATAACTCACCTGCAACTGCCGACTTGAAGAAATAAGATCACGCTGCTCCGACCACTAGTACGAGCTCCACCACTAAACATTACCAATTAACCAAAACCAATAAGCACCAAAATACCCTTGGAAGTCAAACTGGTCAACCCTTGGTCCAAGTCAAAGTCCTTAGTCAAAGTCAACCTTCTTGGTTGACCCTACTCGCCCAGTCAACTCGTTGAATCGTCGAGTTCCTATGCTCAGAAACTCCCCATTCCACGACTCTACTCGCCGAGTCACCCCAAGACTCGTCGAGTCCAACGATCTTCGAGTCTCATCCTGCTCAACACACCGAGTTGTCCCTCAACTCACCGAGACACGGCTTAACCAGAAATGGCTAGTGTTCCACGACCAGACTCGCCGAGTCCAAGAACAGACTCTTTGAGTCGAAGGCAATCTTCAACAGACTCCCCGAGTTGTTCTTCCAACTCGCCAAGTCCACACGGGACTAATCGAACCAAACCATACCTGACTCGCCGAGTCCACACGGGTTATTCTATAATCTGAAAATATAGAGCTTCTCCTATGCTCCAAACAATAGATCAGGGTTCGCATGGTTCATTAGCAACAGAAATTTTCTACCTTTACGTGCTTCCATGACCCATTCACCAAAAACCAAGCTAAAATGGAACTTAACTCATTAGGGCTGGCTTTTGCATAGCTAAACAAAGGGCTTTCTTCACATAGAATCCATATAGAACTCAGATCTGGAGTTTCAACTCCAGATCTAGCTCATGCATCAAGATCTCATTATAAATTCCTCCAAATAAACCCTAAAGCTCCATGAAAGGTGGATCTAGAAGAAATAAAGCCAAGATGATGAATCCTTACCTCAAAACAACCTCCAACTGAAGAGTAAACCAAATCTCCTCAAGCCTCCTTGATCCAAGCTTTTTAATCTTCAATACTTCCTTTCTAAATCCACTTATCAAGCTCCAAAATGCTCTCAAGGTCTCACTTATGATTTTAGGGCTGCTGATTCTCAGGGGAGTAATAAGGGTCCGAAATGGGGGCTTAAGGCTCCTTAAATAAGGTGCAAACCCTAGGAATTAGGGTTTCTCATTCCAGCACGGACTCGTCGAGTCTAGCCTCCGACTCGGCGACTCCGATCACTTAACACGTGTCCAATACACGCTTAGACTTGACGAGTTGCAGCTCCTACTCGCCGAGTTCCTATTTTCCAAACTTACACTTTGCCCCCTGAACTCTTGATTATGACTTGGGATGTTACAATTCTCCCCCATTTAAATTAGGCTTCGTCCTCGATGCCTGCTACAGCACACAATTCCAGATACCACCCCCGCAATGCACCTCCTGGTCTCAACCGACCCAGGTTCCTCCAAACACTGCCATCAAATCCCTATAAAGTCCAACTCTTTCTCACAGAGTCACAACAATTGCTTCAAGCCGACCACCGACTTCTTTCTCTAACAACCATACTTATCAACCAATGATCACCCGCTGATACTTCCATTATTCCAAACCACACAATCACTTGTCTCTTGCAAAACTAGATATCACCATGAACCACCGTGTCCTGGCCCGGTACCAACTGCTATCCCTTTACTTGCTTGCCATAACTTATCGAATTTACTGCTGGGACTTATCCCGCTTCTTTTCCGAATCTAACTCTTTTCCTTCCGTGATGACAGGATGACACATCCTTCAGCTTCTGAGCAACTCCCATGAGCTCTCCTCTGCAATCACGTACACGTGCTTAACCTGCTCTAACATCCTTGGGCTGGAAAAACCCGACACACTGACGATACCTCCAAACATCCCCAGGATGAATTACCGCTACATACATAACCTCCTGATCACAACCATACCGGAAATCCAAGGCTCCATACTTGCATCCCTTCCGAACTCCTCTCGTCCTACACCACCGGAAATTTTTCCGCAACCTCAACAGACACCCAATCCGGATGTGCTTCCATACCACTGACACAATTACAGTGCTCAACAACCATAATTGAAATACTTTCAATCATCCATTCTCACCACTATTTTCACTTCCGTGAACCCACACTCCCTCCCGGAGTTACATACCTTTCCCTTTCCTTATCCAAGGAAATATACTTGCCAACCTTGCCACTTCAGACAAGTGCCACGGTGCTCACACCCCACTCTACACTATCCCTTGTAGACTAACCGCTACTCCATGCATCACACATGCTCTGAATCTGTTCGCAAGGACTCTTGGGTCCATGCACTGCCTTCCACTAACATGATCAATACCCAGGGCCAGACCCACTGCTTGCTACTGCATAGCAGCAAACTCAAATCACTTTCCGCATACAATTCTATCAACACTTACAGAGTCTTCAGCATGACTGGACCGCCTTGCCAGGCCTTCAGCCAATCTGGACCACTCTTAGAACCTTCAGCATGTCTGGACCGCCCTCCAGGGCCTTTAGCCTGTCTGGACCATTCTCTGAGCCTTCAATCTGACTGGTACACCCACCGGCCTTCAGTCTCCCCGGACCGCTCAAACTATCATACATCATCCCAAACTATTCCTCCTGGGAATCTCTCCCATACATACTGTTCTAGCCCTCTAGGGGTTCCGAACTCTAACTCCATTCCATATACTCAGATCGTGGCCTATTCCTAGGCCTCACAACAACCAATCACCCTATCCGAAATCCTTGGTCTGTACTCCGCCCCATCGATTCGTCACTTACTCATACCAGCCCACACTCTTGGCTGACTGAGACACTGCTAGATCATAAACAGCTAATCAAACTCTAACGCTTATCGATCGTCCTGAGAATTTTCCAATTCTCCCCACTTAGAGCACTGACTTCCAACCACCAGTGACTCATCCACCTTAAACCAGTCATCCCTACTCAACATACTCCTCTTATCCATGAACCGATTTCCTTTGCAACGGGCGACCTTCACAAAATCACTCCCCCGACATAGTACATCTCGAACTCTAAGGGAGTTCGACTCTCCGCTGAACCCTCCTCAAATCTCAATTACTATATCCGGCAACAAGACCATACAACCAAATTCTGACCATCAATCCCTTGGATGATAACCACTTACAACTCCTGACTACTATCACTTCAACCAACCCATGAAACACGTAGAAAGGCGAATAAAATACAACACCACAAAATAACAAGATAACCAGACAACAACGAAACGAAACCATACTCGCAACCGTATCCGGCTCTACCCTGACCTCCTCTGCTGTGAGCTTAAAAGTGTGCCCCTGAGCCCTCGGAGGCTCCGCTCCACCCTGGCCCCCACCAGTAGTCCTCAAAGTGGCCGATGCTGGAACCTGCACTGACCTGGAAACTAACAGTGGACAGTTGGCCCTCATGTGGCCAACCTGATGGCACTGATAACAAATCCTCCTATCCTAAACCGGGGCTGACTGAAGGCAATCCCTCGCATAATGCCCCTCTCTCCCGCACTTGCGGCACGCACCACCGGACCTACAAACTCCGGTATGACCCTTCCCGCACTTCTCACAAGTGCGGCCGCTCTGACTGCCCAACCTGGAATCAACGGTCTTGGACCGTTTCGGTGCCGGCTGCGACTGTACTGGGGCCTGCCTCTGCTCTCTCAATTGTAACTCAATTTCCAACTCACGCCGCCGAGCGGCCTCCTGGAACTCTAGCAAAGTCTCACACCTCTACGTAGACACGAACTGCCTGATATCCCTCTTGAGCATACTCAGATATCGGGACATCTGAGCCTGCTCTGAAGCAAACTCATGGCAAAACATCGCCCTCTTCGTGAACATCCTGGTGATCTCCGTCACCGACTTTGAATCCTGCTTCAGCTCCAGGAACTCTTGATCCAACCTCTCTCTCTCTCAACCTGTGGAACATAACGAGTACTGAACATCTCTCAAAACTGATCCCATGAAACCGCAGCCCGCTGCGCATCATAATAAGATCCCGTAGTCAACCTCCACCAATCCTTCGCCCCGAGCGTCAAAAGGTTCCGAGCACACCTCACTCTCAGATCTGCAGGGCATGAACACGTGAAGAAACACCCCTCTACGTCCGAAAACCACCTCATAGCAATGATCGGATCCTGAACCCCATCAAAAGTACGGGGCTTTGTATTATCGAAGTCCCAATACTGAAAACCTCGACCGGCTCCTCCACCTATCGCGGCAGCCGTCTTTGCAAGATCTGCATAGCGATCATCAAAATACTCAACCATGGTGGTCTTGATCGACCCAAACATCTCCGACATCTCTTCCCTAAACATAGCAGCAATCTCATCATGTAGGATCCCACGAATCCTGGCATTCAACTCATCCGTACTCATCTGGCCAATGACCTCGGGTGGCGCTGATCCACCATGACCACCCTCTCCCGATCCCGATCCTGACCCGAATCCACCCCCGGCATGCCTCGTAACCACCACACTGGAATATATACTGCAAGAAAATCAGATGCTTCCCCAATAACCTGGGAACTAACTCCCGACCCGACCCTAGGGGTTGTGACTTCCTTGATACGCGTATGGGTCCTGTGCTTTCAGTAGTACGGACCCATACTACCTTCCACACCTACCCATATTTGTCTCAAGTATCATCACAACGCCGTAGCGATAACATATATGTGGCAACACTCAATTCTCACCTCTAGAGGAACTGCTAACTACTTCACATAACGGGGAACCCAAGGCTAGCAAGCATCATATAATCAGGCAATTCTATCATGCAATTCTTGAAGATCCTTAGCCTAGTACTATCATGTGGTTCTAACATATCACATAAGCAAATAACTTGTATGGTATTTTGGGGTCTACTTACTGGCTCTTGCTGATCGTACCTCCGCATCCTCCTCTACTTATTTTTGAAAACCATTTCAATTTCACTTTGAAAACTCTCCTTGATTTGAGACTGGATTCACACGAATGTTCCTCCAATTCACTCAAACCAAGGCTCTGATACCAACTTGTAACACCGTGAAAATTTACAGCCAATTTAAACTTTTCAAAAACAACCCATATTCATTAAGTTATTACAAAAGGTTTTCAGTTCATTTATTATCAGAGTATCCCAGAAACATCAACATAAAACTGAGGAGCGGTACGATCACGCCTTCTCCTTGCCACGGTCTCCTGAAGTACCTGAAACAATACACTGAAACTGTATGCCCGAAAACTTAATGAGTTACCCCCAAAATACCAACCACAATACTATACACATATCATATCATATCATAAACTGAACAACCATGCATATCGAGTCTACAGTGTGACTGGTCCGCCTGCACCAGGCCTTCAGTCCACCCGGTTCACTCTCTCTCCGAGGCTACAATATGACTGGTCCGCCCGCACCGAGCCTTCAGTCCACCTGGTCCACTCTCTGAGTCTACAGTATGACTGGTCCACCCGCACCGGGCCTTCAGTCTATCTAGTCCACTCTCCGAGCCTCGGCACGTCTGGTCCGCCCTCTTGGGGCCTTCAGCCTATCCGGACCACTCGCCGGGCCTTCGGTCTAACCGGTCCGCCCTGGGTATTTTGGCCTACAGCACAAAGCATGACCCGCCTCAACCCAACCCCAGTCTAACAACCATGTGCACATAAACATATAATCATATTGCAATTCATAACTAATCAACTGATCTAGCAGATCACATAACATAGCAACCTCCTAACCAGGACACCGACGTAACCGGTCACTAACATAGCAACATCCTATATACCAGGATACCGACCTTAACCAGGTCTATAACATAGCATCATCCTATATACCAGGATGCAGAAATAGCAAAGAAATAACACAACAAACAACTACCCGGATTCCCATTCGATAAAGGGCCGACCTTGGTGCCTTAGACCCTGTTGATATAGTGAGGATAACTCACCTGCAACTGCCGACTTGAAGAAATAAGATCACGCTGCTCCGACCACTAGTATGAGCTCCACCACTGAACATTACCAATTAACCAAAACCAATAAGCACCAAAATACCCTTGGAAGTCAAACTGGTCAACCCTTGGTCCAAGTCAAAGTCCTTAGTCAAAGTCAACCTTCTTGGTTGACCCTACTCGCCGAGTCAACTCGTTGAATCGTCGAGTTCCTATGCTCAGAAACTCCCCATGCCACGACTCAACTCGCCGAGTCACCCCAAGACTCGTCGAGTCCAACGATCTTCGAGTCTCATCCTGCTCAACACTCCGAGTTGTCCCTCAACTCACCGAGACACGGCTTAACCAGAAATGGATAGCGTTCCACGACCAGACTCGCCGAGTCCAAGAACAGACTTGCCGAGTCGAAGGCAATCTTCAACAGACTCGCCGAGTTGTTCTTCCAACTCGCCAAGTCCACACGGGACTAATCGAACCAAACCCTACCCGACTCGCCGAGTCTTCTCCCAGACTCGCCGAGTCCACACGGGTTATTCCATAATCTAAAAATACAGAGCTTCTCCTTTGCTCCAAACAATAGATCAGGGTTCCCATGGTTCATTAGCAACATAAAATTGCTACCTTTACGTGCTTCCATGACCCATTCACCAAAAACCAAGCTAAAATGGAACTTAACTGATTAGGGATAGCTTTTGCATAGCTAAACAAAGGGCTTTCTTCACATAGAATCCATATAGAACTCAGATCTGGAGTTTCAACTCCAGATCTAGCTCATGTATCAAGATCTCATCATAAATTCCTCCAAACAAACCCTAAAGTTCCATGAAAGTTGGATCTAGAAGAAATAAAGCCAAGATGACGAATCCTTACCTCAAAACAACCTCCAACTGAAGATTAAACCAAATCTCCTCAAACCTCCTTGGTCCAAGCTTCTTAATCTTCAAGACTTCCTTTTTAAATCCACTTATCAAGCTCCAAAATGCTCCCAAGGCTCTCACTTATGATTTTAGGGCTGCTGATTCTCAGGGGAGTAATAAGGGGCCGAAATGGGGGCTTAAGGCTCCTTAAATATGGTGCAAACCCTAGGAATTAGGGTTTCTTATTCCAGCACGGACTCGTCGAGTCCAGCCTCCGACTCGGCGAGTCCGATCACTTAACACGTGTCCGGCACACGCTTAGACTCAACGAGTTGCAGCTCCTACTCGCCAAGTTCCTCTCTTCCAAACTTACACTTTTCCCCTTGAACTCTTGATTCTGACTTAGGATTTTACAAATGCGCTTTCTGCTTACATGTCTAAGACGACAATGACACAAGCATGCCTTATCCAAATCATTGGAAGAATCAATGTGCAACACATTATTTCCTAAGCTGTCTACAACCATCACAGTTTCATATAAACCATTACAAGGCAATGCTTTAAAATAAAAAACACCATTATAAAAAGCATTAATAGCACCAATTTCATTATCAAATGAAAAACTAAAACCTTGTTTGTACAAACCATGAAAGGAAATAATATTTATTGCCATTTATATGAGTAGCAACATTTATTCAAATCTAATTATAACCCACTACTAAGAAATAAAGAATAAACTCCAATCTTGGTGATAGGTGAAACCTTCCTATTCCCCATGATCAAGTTCATTTTCTCGTGCTCCACATCCTTACTTCTTCTTAGTCCCTACAAATCAAAACAAATGTGAAATCCACAACCTGTATCAAGGACCCAAGAACAAGAATGTGATGAGTTATTAGATAGAATAGTATAAAAACATGCATGGGTAGCCTTAACCTTCCCATATTTGACATCTTGTAAGTATTTGGGGTAGCTTCTCTTCTAGTGCCCTTTCTCATGACAAAAGAAACACTCAGCTTCCTTAGGAATGGTAGAGGGAGCGGCAGAACCAGCTGTGGTCCCACTTGAAGAGGATCCATCAAGAGACTTTCCCTTGAGGCTCTTAGAAGGAGTCTCCTCTTCTTCCCTTTCCTATGTCCAATTTCCAAGACATGGGCAGTAACTATAGGAGTAGAAACAGATTTCCTTTGAGACTACTTTCAGCAGTCCTCAAAAGGCCTTGAAGCTTGCTAAGTGTGACCTCCTCCTTGTTCATATGATGAGTCATATGGAACTGATCATAACATGGAGGTAAGGAGTGTAGAATTATATCTATGTCCAACTCCTCATCGAAGTTCACATTCAACTTCAGCAAGCGGTCCACAAACCTTTGCATTTTCTGCAAGTGAGCCGTGATGGGTTCACCATCCTTCATCTTTGTTGTTATCATGGAGACGATGATTTCATACCTCTCTTGAGGAGCACTCTGATGGTATCTTTCCATCAGGTCTTGGTGCATCTCAAAAGGGTAGAAGTCCTCATAGGACTTTTGGAGTTCAGCTGTCATGGTGGCCAACATGATACAACACATCTTGGTGACATCCTTCTCATGAGTCCTAAACTAAGCGATCTCCTCAGGAGTAGCAGGCGACTCATCGATTTCCTGAAGCTCCTTATCGAGGAGATATTACTTTTCCTCATAACGAGTGACCATCCTGATGTTCCTAATCCTTTCATTGAAGTTGGTACCATCAAACATGACTCTCGCACACAAGTTCATGAGAGAGAAGGAGCCAGTAGGATTTAAGCCAGAAACAATGTTGGAAGACATCTGAAAAAGAAAGATAAAGTTTAGATTAGATAAGAATCCTTAAAATAACACCCAAAATGAAATATTAAGGCTAGGACGAACACAATATTTTACAATTTGGAAGAGGGATGCCGTTATCCAAAGCAAAATATTTGAAGGTAGGTAAATGACGATTTACCAATTTCCACCATGAAAAACAAAATTGATTATTAAGTTTTAATTGGAATGAAATTCCTAGATTCCATTGAGATTCATTGAACTTTTCAATGGCATGTTTAAATCTCGATTATGCCCTTCAAATTTGTGACTGGGATACAGAGGATTACAAACAAGGTGTGAATAACCATGCAAATGTGCTTGGTACACTCGATGTCATTTATCACCTAATCAATGTGCTAGTTAGCCACACATGCTCCATCGATCTATGATAACATCAAGTTACCCTTTGCCACCCTTACTAGTCCAAGTTAATGTGGTGGTAAACCACACACGCTCTATTAACGACCTGGCAAGGTGCAAAGTGCAATTTCGTGGATTAGCATCAATTTCATATGTTTCCTAAAGTAACTAAGACTGGGAATTTAATAAAACATTTAGTTACTTTATAATTTTCATTTTAATTATAACGAGAATTAATGCCCTCTCCTACACGTTCGGCTAACGACCCTCCGCCAGTCAAGGAAGCGGTGGGTGAGAGCGGACACCTATTAAACCACCATTTTATAGGCAGTAACATTATACCTCCTTATAGACTGGCTTCGTGAATGAGGCCGACTAATGGTAAGACTGACTTGTCTTATACATATGTATAATTATTAAACTTTTAATATTATAATAGTATAAGGGTTGAATTTTAAACTTTTAAAATTCTAGGTTTCGGAATTAAAGTATTCATAAGCGTGACTTTACAAATTCCAAAACTTGAAGGAAAGTTTTCAAACTCTTCAAAACTTTCAATTTCCATAACTTATGAGTTTAATGACTTTTTACAGAAAAGACTTTTTATTTTCCATAACTTAAGGACAAGTCATGGAGTCCACTAAAGGCATTTAGATCATTATTTTAATTAACACAATAATCAAATAATTCATCTATGATCTAATTAAACTTATAAGAACAAGATAATTCATATCAACAATCTTCAAGAAATTAGCCTAATCATATAAATTAATACAAATCTTGAAATTATGACAATTATCTTTTAATTAGACAACCATGGTCATTACCATATCAAAAAATAGATTTCATGGTTCAAAACATAGTTTGGGGGTAATGATCCTAATCCAATTCTGGCCAAAAATAAACTCGAAATTCTGCACATAGGAGCACCAACTCGGCGAGTACATGAAGTGGACTCGTTGAGTTGATATGTTTCTTAGTGGACTCGTCGAGTCAGCTAGTGGACTCAGCGAGTTCACCAGTCAGAAGGCAGAAAATCGATTTTTTCAACTTTGAAAACCAATAAGCATCAAGTATAACAGAAAACAATCCTATCTCTGATACCACTGAAGGGTTTTGAGCACTTTAACAACCTTATGGTGCACATACAACCCTAAATGCTTTGGATCTATGTTTTTTCTAATTATACATGCAATTTGATATTCCAAAGCATTATCCTAACTAGCATACAAAGCATGGGTACTTGAATAACAAAAAACTAGTTAGATAACTTACCTCTTGTTGTAGCTTGTTAACTTGGACCTTTAAGAGCCTAGTACCCCAAATGTGATGCCTCAAATGCTTCACAAAACACCACCAACAATGGAGGACTTGAGAGAGAGTGACTTGCACAAAAATCGGCTCTTATGACATTCTTGAATCATTAGTGTCGATTTTAGGAGCAAAGGGGCTTCTTATATAGTGTGGCAAAGTCTAGGGTTACATCCATGTAAACCCTAATGGACATGACCTTTCATATTACTTAGGATCCATGGGTTAAACTTCCATGGACTATCCATGGACTTATAGCCCAACCTAAATAACCATTGGCCCATACTATAAGAATCAATTATTTGCCAAATCAGTCCCCTTATATTTAATTACTCTCTTTTGATCACCGTATTAATTCCAAATTAATTCCTGACCAATACTAATTAAATAATATGATTTCACATTAATATATTAGAACTTATAATATATTAATAAATCATAAATAACCTCTTCTTAGAAGTCCATCCAGTCAAATTGTTCTGGTGAAATGAAACCCAAATGGAGCATGCTACTCTCAGGTCAAGTACATACCAACTATAGTTATGGACTTAGACACCTTATCCAATAAGAGGGTCGTCAGCCGAACGGGTTTGATATGACAAAATAATCCTCATTAATAAGTATAATTAATTATAAAGTAACTAAACTTATATATTTTTTTGAATCCCAATCTTAGTTACTTTAGGAAAAATGTGAACTTGTATACTAACCCATGAAATTGCACATTACACATTTATAAGTGGTTAGTGGATAGTGTGTGGTTAACCAACACATTAATAGGGACAAATAAAGAGTGGCAATGGGTGTCTCGAATATTATCATTGATTAATGGAGCGCGTATGACTAACCAACACATTACAATGAGATGATAAATGACATCGAGAGTACCAAACTAATTTGCATTGTTATTCACATCTTGTTTGTGATCCTCGGTATCCCAGTCACAAATGGAATATCATAATAGATATTAAACATGCCATTGAAAAGTTCATTGAATCTCAAATGATCTAGGAATTTCATTTAAAAAACCAAATTCATTCAAATTTCGTTTTTCGATGGTGAAATTGGTAAATTGTCATTTACCTACCTTTATGTAATTTACAATTAGATTACGACATCCCTTTTCTAAGTTGTGAATTATTTAGTTGGATCCTAGCCTTGATTTTTCATTTTGGGTGTTATATTTAGGACTATTCTTATCTAACTAAAACTACCCTTCTTCTCTTTCAGATGTCTACTCCAACTAATGGTTCTGGTTCCTCCTCCTCATCCAACAACAATAACTTCTCCCTATTGAACATCTGCTCAAAGGTGAAATTTGATGGCACCAAATATAGCGATTAGATGTGCAACATTAAAATGACCCTTCTTTTTTAGGATAAGGAATATGTCCTTGAGAAACCATTAGATGAAATTGACGAAGAGAAGGCCACTCCTGATTAAATAGTCGCCTACAAGAAACACTATAATGATGCCACAAAAGTTGTGTGCATCATGGTGGCCACAATGACTCCAAAATTGCAAAGGCACTATGAGGATTACTAGCTGTACGAGATGAACAAGGACCTTACGGAGAAATACCATAAGTAAGCTCGTCAGGAAAAGTACGAGGTGGTAAATTCCCTCATTTCTAGCAAGATGAAGGAGGGTGAGTTTGTTAGTACCCCACGTTCAGAGAATGCAATGATACGTGGACATTTTAATCAATTTCAACGTGAATTTTGATGAAGAGTCGAAAATCGACATAGTATTGAACTCTCTTCCAAGTTGATATGATCAGTTCATATTGACCTATCATTTGAACAATAATGAAACTACTTTGTCACAATTGAATAACCTCATGCGAACAACTGAATCAAGAATGAAAGGAAAATGTATTACCTCCACTCCTACTAGTACTCTTGTTTTGGCCATAGGGAAAGGGAAAGGGGAGAAGTGGAAAGGGCCTCTTCAATAAAAATGGAAAGGAAAGTCCCAAGCTGGGTCATCAATCATAGGACCCAAAGGAAAATCCAGTTCTGATCCCAAAGAGGCCATTTGTTTCTACTAAAATGACAAGGGGAATTGGAAACGAAGCTGCCAAAAATACTTGTAGGATGTTAAGGATGGCAAGGTGAAGCCAACCTCGGCAGGTATTTACACTCTCTTATCTAATAACTTATCATATTCTCGTTCTTGGATCCTTGATATGGGATGTGGGTTTCACATTTTTTCTGATTTGTAAGGGCTAAAAAGAAGCGAGGATGTGGAGCATGGAAGGATGAACTTGATCATGGGGAATATGCGACCTTCACTTGTCACCAAGATTGGAGTTTATAGCTTAGTGCTTAGTAGTGAATTAGGATTAGATTTAACAAATTGTTGCTACTCGTCGTAGATGAAACGAAACATCATTTCTTTTCACATTGTTTAAACAACGTTTTAGATATTATTTTGATGTTGAGAATGGTTCTATTTCTGCTTATAAAAATGGTTTTTTTTGAAGCTTTACCTTGTGATGGTGTGTATGAAACTGTGATGATTGTAGACAACTTAGGAAATAGTGTTTTTCAAATTGATTCATCTAATGGTATAGACAAAGCGTGCTTGTGGCATTATCGTCTTGGACACGTTAACAAGAAACGCATGGCTCAACTCCAAAAGGATGGAGTGTTGGAATCATTTGACTTAAGGTCCGATGATACATGTGAGGCTTAATTATTGGGAAAGATTACAAAATCACCTTTTACTAGTTCTTGTGAAAGAGATGAAGGATTGTTGGATCTCATACACACAGATGTGTGTGGGCCCTTCAGATCCACCAAAAGGGATGAAAATTGATTCTATGTGACTATTACTGGTGATTATGGCAGATATGGATATATCTACTTAATTAAGCATAAGTCGGAAACCTTTGAAAAGTTCAAAGAGTTTAAACATGAAGTCGAGAATCAATTCGGCAGGAAGATAAAGATGATTAGATATGATAGAGGTAGTGAGTATCTAAATATCGAGTTCCACAACTACCTCAAGGAATGTTGAATAGTTTCACAATTGAAACCTCCTAGGACACCACAAATTAATGGTGTGGCTGAGTGGCGTAATGGGACCTTTTTAGACATGGTTCGTTCTATGATGAGCCAATATTCACTTCCAATCTTATTCTAGGGGTATGCCTTAGCAACTGTCGCCTACATTCTTAATCTTGTCCCAACTAAGAAGGTTTCCAAAAGACCTCACGAAATGTGGATAGGCTAGGTTCCCTTGTTAGCACATATCAAGGTTTTGGGTTGTGAAGCTTTCGTTAGATGAGAGACTCACAACAAACTTGAACCTTGAAGCGAGAGATGTAGTTTCATCGGCTACCCATAGAAGTCCTTTGGATATTTGTTCTACAGACCTAGTGAGAACTTGGTCTTCATAGCACGAAGGGGGGAATTTTGCGAGAGAGAGCTCATATGAAAAGAGGACAGTGGGACTACCATTGATATTGAAGAAATTCAAGAGTCAAATGATAAAGGAACTTTTGAAAATGCTAGGGCTCAGCTTGAGGAAGAAATTCCAGCTGAACCAATTGACGGGTCATTACCTCTTAAGCGTTCCAGTAGAGTTAGAATGCCACCTGAGTTTTATGGTTTCCATATTACTACAGATGGTGATACGTTTATCAGTGATAGTAAATTGGTAAATTCGAATGAACCTTCTAACTACAAGGAAACAATGGCAGGCCCTGAGGCTGCCAAATGGCAAGAGGCAATAGACAGTGAGATCAAGTCCATGTATGACAACCAAGTTTGGAATTTGGTTGATAATGTACCATGTCGAAAGACAGTTGGGTGCAGATGGATCTTCAAGAAAAAGACTGAAATGGATGGAAAGGTACATACTTTCAAGGCTTGACTGGTTGCGAAGGGCTTTACTCAAACCCCAGGGGTTGACTATGATGATACCTTCTCACCAGTAGATAAGATAAAATCTATTAGGGTATTGCTAGCCATAGTTGCGTTTCATGACTATGAAATTTTGAAGATGGATGTCAAAACTGCTTTCCTTGTTGGGAAATTGGCTAAGGATATTTACATGAGTCAGCCATATGGTTTTGTGGATGCAAAGTATCCAAATATAGTGTGTACACTTGAGAAATCAATCTATGGATTGAAACAAGCTTCTCACAGATGGAATCTTTGTTTTAACAAGATGGTCAAAGAGTTTGGCTTCTCTGGAAGTGAAGATGAATATTGTTTATATGTCAAAGCTAGTGGGAGTATAGTAACCTTCCTAGTATTGTATGTTGATGACATACTTCTTATAGGAAACGCCATTCCAACTTTGCAAGAAGTTAAGTCTTGGCTTAGAAAGTGTTTTGCTATGAAGGATCAGAGAGAGACTGCTTATATTCTGGGGATAAGGATTTTGAGAGACATGAGTAAAAGGATAATTGGAGTTAGTCAAAGTACATACATGGAAAAGGTACTAAAGTGTTTTAGAAAGGAGAACTGTCTATACAAAGTAATACAAAATTGAGTAAGACTCAGAGCCCGAGTACTGATGCAGAGGTAGCAGAAATGAGTAGAGTCCCATATACTTCTGCTGTTGGATCTATCATGTATGCTATGAAATGTACTCGCCCTGATGTGGATTTTGCTTTGAGCATGGTCATTCATTATCAGGGAAATCGAGGTAGAGCTCACTAGATAGCAGTTAGGAATATTCTTAAGTATCTGCGAAGAACTAAGGAATGGGTCCTTATGCTTGGTGGAAGTGATAAATTAAGAGTAACTATCTATAGTGACGCCAACTTTCAGACAAATAGAGACAACTTCCGTTCTCAATCTGGCTAGGTGTTTACCCTGAATGGAAGAGTGGTAACCTGGAAAAGTTCCAAATAGGAGACGATGGTTGACTCTACTTGTGAATCAGAATACATAGTGACAAGCGAAACATCAAAGGAGGCTATTGGTCTGGAGGATGATATTTGTTTTAATAGTTAGATAGTTAGTTTTGAAACTTGTAACAAAAATAAATGTAATTGACTTTTGGTGATTAAATAATGGAGATTTATTTATGAGTTGGATTACTACCTTATGTCTATTATTTATTTTGTGTTTCATTTTGTATGTTGTACTTCCCGGATAATTTGATTGTTCAAACCTCCATAGTCAATCATACTTTTGGAAGTAAATAGTGAATCAAGATTGTCATGAATTGGATTGTAGATTGTCTAAAGGGTTTTGGACATGGAAATAGTGTTCCTGCAATATTCATGAGTATTTTGAAATTGAGATTTAAGTATTGGATTAACCCATGCTCATAGAATTACTTCATGGAATTTATCACGAGTAATTCTAAGAAAATAACATCTTATAATCTTTAAACAGAGATATATGGCATGTTGTTTACAAATTGGTTGTGCATTGATGATATGTAAACGCATCAGTAACTTGATGTTATAAAATCTATTTTTGTGCATGATTTGATGAGTAAATAGTGCAAGCATATAAGTCAAAGTTTATCTGTTCCTTTTTCCCTAATAGGAAAAAGCGATATCTTTGGGCCCCTCAATGATTTGGTGTTGATTTATAGTGTCGGGCCCGACCAAGACTGAATTGATGTGTTCAATTAGTAGTTCTTTGTCATTAAAAATCAGAAATTGGGAAACAAAGTTTTGGACAATGAGATTGATTCCGTTCCATGTCATATATCCGGATGATATCTTGCAGAACGGAGGATTATATGATCACTTATCTTAGGACTTGTAACTGAGTAGGTCAGAGTGCGACAACTGCTTTTTAGAGCTACAATTTTCTGATTAGTTTAGAAGTTATACTGGCAATTATAGTTATTAGACTTGTGCAATTGGGAAACTGTTGAATGGTGTCTAAGCCCATAACTATATTTGGTATATACTTGAATTGATAGCAGCATAGTCCTTTTGGGTTGCCCTAAAAACTAGCAACTAAACAAGAAGATTTTTTGAGAGAGAGGTTGATTTATTAATTGATTAATAAATTGAAATAAATAATTTGTTAATATATTATGAGAATAATATATTAATTAGACACAGTAATATTTAATTAATATTTAATCAGAAATTAATTCGAATTAATTTTGGGGTTAAAAGAATTAATTAAAAGTGTAGGGATTGAAGTGCAATTGTTCACTAGTTGAGCAAGAGGCATTCTAGAACCCTCCATAAGGCTTGGACGGTTTCAAGGAGCCTTAGGTTTCTAGAATTATCCCTGGTGGATAATCAAGAAGGTGGATAATTACCCGGTTTAAGATAATGTTGGATTTGGACTTATCTAGGTTTTCCTGATTGCACTATAAAAAGAACCTCAACCCTAGAAATTTCGGCTACCTGTTCTTTTGAAGAGATAGCCGAATTTCTGAGCCTCCTTCCTTTCTATCAATCTTCTTCCTTTTGCTAGTGTTGGGTGTGAACCGTTAGAGGCACGACATTTGTGGTGCTTGCTCTCAAGACTTCCATAACACAAGGATGTTCTTTATTATTTGTCAATAACAATCAAGGTGTGTTTCTCCTAACCCTAATTAGTCTATTTTCTAAAATATGCTAGATGTCCTAGGGTTTCTTATTTGTTGTTCAAATTTGTATATTCAATTAGAGAAAACATAGATCAAGTAACAGGGTTGCATGCACACATAGAAAATTATATGTTTTGCATAATGCCCATCAGGAAAGTGGTTAAATAATGGTTAGACCAAATTGACGCCAAAAGAGGGTAGTTGATGGATACAACCGATGTCTACATCATCATGATATTATCTGTAGGTTTTGGTGGAAAATGCATGTCCGGACTCTTTCCTGATATAAAAATAGGTTTAACTTTTGGAGCGGAACCATTGCCATAAGCTCTGCCCCTTGGAACCAGCAGTGGGCTGCCCCCGACCCCTTATATACTAGAGTTCACATTTAACACTCTTTGTGTGCACCCATACCTCCAGTCTCGGATAGTAAACTGAACTCTCGACAATAATAATAATTACACTAAAATATGACGATAACACTTAGATTACCAACATTAGAAGCTGTGAATCTGTCCACAACTAAAAATTCTTTTCAGCCTCTACAAGGTATACTTTAGAGAATTTTCTTTTTAAATGCATTGTCAACCCACCAATCTTTCCAAAATAGAGTACTTTTTCCCATCATTGGCCTTTCTTTGGAATAGATCGTGAAAGTTAACTTCAAATTCCACCATCTCTTCTTCAATTTTTACAATACTGATCCAAACATCGGGAATAGTCTTCTTAGCCATAGAAATTTTATGATGAACGTTGAAGTTGCATATTGCATAGATCGTTCGGGTCCAAAAACCATTTATCTCCATCTTAATCTTTCATCACCATTTGGATAGTAAATCAAGATTGAAATCTCTAAGTGAATTAATACCAGGACTGATTCTGTAAGGCCTTTGGAACCTCCCCAAAATCGTCCACCCTTTGGAGGATACAAAATGTTCCTCTTGCTCAACTATTGAACAATGAACATTCAGTCCATGTACATTTAAATAAATTCTGATCAATTCTAATAAGTTCTAATTAATTCCAAATTAATTTGAACTTGTTTCTAATTAATTTTTTTAACATGTAATAAATTAATAAACTATTTTCATCATGCTCGTAAATACTTATCTAGCTCTTTTAGATATTAAGGGAAATCCTAAAAGGACTTTGTTATTATATTTAAAGTTATACCAATTAGTTATGACATTGGACACCTATTCCCAATACCTTCTATCTTCCACATTCTTTTATCTCTTAAAACGTCATGTCTTCAAAAAAAAATTATCATCCACATAGAGAAATCACACAAATCTATGTGATGTGTTACCTACAAACTTACAAAAGGAGCTACACACAGCTATGCAAATTCAAAATGTCGGTTCTTGATCTCAGCAACATTATCAGTTATTTTTTTCTTAACTATGATGAAATATGGATTCTGTAGGACTTATATTCTTTTTTTCTATCTCTAGTGATATTAGAAAGTGAAACCCATTGGATGTGTATTTCTTGAATACTCATACCTAAGATAATATCGATGATGAGTTGTAGTCTTGAAGATCTATCTTGTACGCATAAAGTACATGTGGCCGTTATTGTCTAGGTAGAACATCCCAGCTCATATTTTGTAATCAATTTCATATTCATAACCAGTATACCATTCATTGGCTTGGTATTGATGAATATTGTATTCCAAGCCAACATATCCCTTTTAGCAACATGCCTAGTTGGATATACTCTTTTCTTGTGCCTCTCTTCTGGACTACTACCAACTATATATGGGATAAGATTTCGCCACCTCACCTTTGTGATTAGGTGGACCAAGTCAAATTTTAGCTTATTAGCATGCTTTCCTTTCTCACCCTAGTTGATCTTCAACATATTAGTTCACTCTAGGTAGTTATAAGAAACTAGCTTATTAATTGGAGCTGGTTCATTTGTTAGGATCTTCGTTTTATGTATAAGACGCACCGTTAGAATCTTATTACCACATGTCGTAGTGCACTTTACACTGATGGTCCCCTATATGAATTTCCTCCTAGTGTCCACCTTGTCAAACGTTTTCTTGCTTGTAGCTATGTTCAGTTTATCCAAGTTCTCCTTTCTGATCATAGATCTGAAGAAATTACTCAAGACTTTTTGTTGCTTATCAAGAGTCCTTTCCATCGCAGTCACCTTCTTCACAAGTTTGTTAACTCTCTCTACCAGATTCTCTTTACGAAGTTTTGATTGTGCTCTAGTGAAATATGCATTTCCTTTTCAATTGAGTTTTTCTTTAAGAAGTTTTGATTGTGCTCTACCAGATTCTCTTGAAGTGTTTAGATCTTTTTCTTTTTGCTAGGAGTTGGGTGAGATGATTAAGTGACATGTATCTTCTCCAACCGACTTATGTGAGTATTATCAACAAAATAATTAAAGGATGTAGTGGTCAAGTGCCCCCCTTATCATATTGTTCCCCCTCATCCTGTTTTTTCAGAATGATTATGTAAAACCTAATTAGGTTAACACTTTATTATAAACTATGGTTATAACAAGTTTTTATGCTTTAACAACTTCAAGATACACCTCATAGTTATGTTAAATGTTCCAAAAACAAAATTAGGATGTAGTTTGTTCTAGTTTTGGGATGTTGCATACATGTCGGTCATAAGGAACACATTTTGTATTCCCCAGGTCCATATGTTCTAGTTTCATTGGTAATAAATTACATATTTTGTTACTTTCGATACCGAGAAGACATATTGCTACTGAAACGATTTTTTACTTTCGAATTAATTAACACCATTTTCCAAAACATGATTAGCATCAAACTTTTGTATTATGTTAGGATGCACACTTGTTACGGTACTAAGAATATTTATGGGATCATTGTCTTCAATAATATGAAAATATTTTCCATCTAGAACTTTGAAAATAGAGACATATTTGATTACTATGTAATATTGGCTTTGAACTACTAAATTAACCAATCCAAAAAGTTTACATCTATGGTTAAATCCACACCATAACATGTGTAATCTAGAGTAATATATTGCAAAATATATTCTCTCCTATTGTCATTCATGACAAACACATACTCTAATAGATTAATTAAATATACTCATCCTCACTAATAAATAGTATAGATGGCAACCTATAAACAACATAATACACCCTATACAAACTGGACCAACAAAGTATATACAAATCTTGATTTAAGTAACTTCGGAATGACTCTCTGGAATATCGTAAACTTCGGACTGTATGTGAGATATGTCAATCCAAAAATGTATGGTGTCAATATGTACATCATTTAATTCCGAAGTAGCTTTACGTAACATTTAACCAACTAGCTACAAACTTAGGAACAGTCATAAGTAGTCCAAAATAAAATATTTCGAAAGAAAATAGTTATTTTTCAATTCCAAACTGAAAAAAAAAATTGTTAATGATATGTTTTATGATATAGTTAGTTTAACCGATAACCCACAACATATTCGTCCCTAATATATTAACATCATTGAAACTACTCATGTTTTCTTTTTTCTTTTCAATTTTTTAAAAACGAAAAAATAACATCATGCTATTCAATATCTTGATTTCATATTGTCTGATGATTTTTGGTAATCTATTTTGTAACAGAACACTTGTTTTAACAAGAAAGAAGAGTACTTGATTTTTTTTTCTCCTTTTAGTTTGGACGTGGGAGTCTATTCATATGAACATATAAGAGGAAAAAATAGAATATATATTTCTTTAACCGTTGTTCTTTTTACATCTTATTTCACTACTACAATACTTGGCCGACGGTCGACGGAAATAGCCTCCTTTCTTTGTATCAAGGGAACATAACTTAAACATTATTTTCTAATATCAATAAAGACTAGTAACAAGATGTGTTGTTATATTGGAAGTCGTTTTAGTGGAAGATAACTTATGATGAGTTTGAATTATTGAGAAAAAAATATCAACTCACGTAACAACCTAGGGCCACAAATTACCATGTTGCATTTGGAGTTGGCTTGAACTTTTCTTGGAATGCATCATCCTTTAACACTTTTGACTTATAAAAAAACCTCTCATTATATATTTAATTAGATTTTAAGACAGATCACATAGACCATCTTTTTTACACACAGAAAACACAAACATATGCATTGAGCATCACTTATTTTACAACATAGATTGCTATAAGTTACGTGTACCGAGGCATGTAATAACTTAATTTGACCCTTTTACGGATATATAAATTAATTTGAATTGTATTTTATCTTTGACCAATTGGATGTGTAAAATGAAGAAAAAAAACTTAACAGAACTTAGAAGTGGTCAAATTGATAGAACCAACTGTTACTAGCCTAAAATATATTTACATTTATAAAATTCGAGATGGGCCATATCAAATTTGATTAAAAGAATTTTAACAAAAAGGAAAATTAGATACATGCTTCCATTGTAATTTTAATTTTTTATAAGATGTGTATGGTTGTTTTTCAAGTTGATAACAAAAACTCTATCCAATAACGTCAGCAAAAAGACTCATAAATTTATGTGTGTGTTTTTCGTATATTTATTTCGCTTCTTTTCACATGTTTATATAGATACAGATAAATACAATATGAAAGTTATTAGGCATATTAGAGATTTTAATTCAAACCGAAAACTCAATTTACAAGATAAGCATGCTAAATGTTTATACTCATTTATTTATATATTCAGTCCATTAACAATTTTAAATGATTTTCATAATAAATCCAAATACAATGATAACCATATGTATACATTTAATTTAAAAGGTCACAAATTTCCAAATGGACCGTGAATAATTAAATTTATACATTATAAGCATTTTATATAATATTGATACCCATAAACAGTCTAGTTCATATATATATATATATATATATATATATATATATATATATATATATATATATATATATATATATATATATATATATATATATATATATATGGGTAAAGTGAATATACCTAACAACCTTATATAACCTTAGGTACCTAACCACATTATACTACATTGTTTTGCATTATATTTTCATTGCAATCGTCTAAGGTTCTTAAACTTCAATTCTTAACTTGATTTACTTCCAAGATTTTCAGATATTCACCATTATATTCTTCCTACACCATTTGATTTGTAACGGTAGTATATGAAGCCCACCAGGAGGTCTCCGATAGAAAGACGTCATTTGAAGGAGGATAATGGTGAAAATCCAAAGATTTTGGAAGCAATCAAGTTATGAGGTTGAATTTTAATCACTTTGGGTGATTATAATGCAAATATGATACAAAATTACATAGTATGATGTGGTTAGGTACCTAAGCTTATATAAGGTTGTTAGGTATATTCACTTTACCATATATATATATATATATATATATATATATATATATATATATATATATATATATATATATATCTTTCTTAATAAATAAATGTTTTTTGCCACATGTCAATCTCTCATGAGTTTTGACACTTGTCATTTGGTAGTAATTTTGAAATAAATATTATCCACTTGTCAATTTTTGATTTGTTTCAATTTTTAAAATTAAAGTCATACTTATATATGTAAAGTATTAAATATCATATATATGATATTAAATTGCAATAAATATGTTTATTTCTTTCTTATTTTAAAGTTGTACATTAATTTTTTTTTTACATTTTAAATTAACGTTTAATCTTTTTTTAAATGAACTCGTGTAATACACGGGTCTCACACCTAGTGTGTATATATATATATATATATATATATATATATATATATATATATATATATATATATATATATATATAGAGAGAGAGAGAGAGAGAGAGCTAAATTTAAGTATTCTAATTAAATATTGTATGGATGTAGGAATCAGTGTGAGCCAATCATTTCAAAACCTAAATAAGGTAAATTTTTATTGTTATCTATTAATTAATTCTAGTAATTAAATAAATATTTAACTAATCTCTTTAATTTAGGCTAGATAGTTTAATAATTAATTAAATAAGTTAATTTTTAATGTTATCTATTAATTAATTTTTGTAATCAAATCTATTTGTTTAATAGTTGTATATTTAAGAATGTTATTTAGACTATTATTCTGTAAAAATATGTATGAATCTGTATTTGCATTACAATGTTTGAATATATAAAAATTAATTAATTAAAATCCAAAATTTTCATTAATTAAACATGTGTTTCCTAATTTAAACACGTGTCTCCTAATTTAAAGAAAGGTAAACCATTACTTAAAATAACTAAAACCATGGTCTACATTTATCCTACATCCACACAATAATTAATAAGAATACAACAACCTAAGCCTATATATATATATATATATATATATATATATATATATATATATATATATATATATATATATATATATATATATATAGGATCAAAACGATCTTTTTATAATTTACGCAACTAAACCCATCAATTGTCACATATACATAATACATGTTAACTAAACGACATCGATTGAATATGAAGTGTTGTTTTAATATAAAAATAGATTTCTTATGAGTTCATCATTAGCTTGAAATGAGATAAAAATTTAAATAAGTGTAAATAGTAATTTAATAAAACAAATATTTAATTGTGTACATAGAAACATAATTATTCTTAAACAAAACATAAAACATCGAAATAAAATGTACAACTCTCACTACAAGAAAATATCATCAATTTGTATCACAATCATGTGTGTAGTATGCTCATGAATGTCCTTGGCACAATGCCTTGGTGTGCAAATCAACTATCATGAGTTTGTCCCGATGTGCTCTATTAATATTTGTCAATTTCACACTCTTTATTTAACAACTAGAAACTTGATGTAAGTATGTATTAACTTTGTAGAATTTTTATTGTTGTTGGAATATAAGATTGCTGACTTAGTGTCATAATATAACTTTAGTGGTCTTTCAACATCTATAATGTGCAACTCTACAACAAATTTTACAACCATATTTCATGATTTGATGCCTTAAATCATGCTACAAATTTTACTTTTTTAGTGGGAAAATTTAATTATCAAAGTTTGCATCACTCTTTCATGAAATGGCTCCTACTACTAAAAAGAAAATGTATATCACTCTTTCATGAGATGGCTCCTACTACTAAAACTAAAATGTAGTCGGATGTGGAGTGATATTTATCTTGGCATCCAACAAGAATATCAAAATACCCAATGATTTCCATATATAAATATATAGTCTCTTGTCCTTTGTAGATATATTAAAACCCTTTTGGAAGCTTTCTAATGGTACATACACAGGTTGCGCCAATGTTATGTTAAGCCAAGGAGATGTTGAGCCATGAAGATGTTGTTGCTCCATCAAGAAGGGAAGTTGAATCATGAGGAGATGTTGTACCATCATGGTACATGATGCGCCATCTTGATTCCTTTGTTGTGTCATGTTGATCTACATATGCTTAGAAAATGATCATGCTTAAGAAATACACCTTGTTGTTCCACTATGATGGATGATGGAAAATTAGTGTTCACGATGTGGTACATGTGAATCATGTTGCACCACTATGGTCAAGGTGGTCCATCATGTGTGTTGTTGATGCTCATGGGTTGTATGACATGGATGAATGTTCCAGAATATGCTGCATGGCAGAATATTATTGGTTGTCACCATTCATGGGCCTATAGGCCAATGGGCTTGGCCCATTAGGGTTTTAGGCCTAATCCCTCAAGTATAATAGACTCATATCTCCATCATTATGTGTATGCAGAAATTACAAAAGAGTAATCATTGTGAGGTTGAGATGGATACGTTAGGTTATTTTACACTATGTAGTCATAAACATATATGTGTGAGTTGCATTTTTATGATAGCACATTAGTGAAATTTGTTCCTAAAATCTTATAGATTTCCAAATTATAGAGCTATTGATTGACTTCTGAAATTCTACAGATTTCCAAATGATAGAGCGAGAATATAAATCCTACCGATTTCAAATGATAGAGAGAGAAGTTTGGAGACTACTGAATGATCGATTAGGAATTATGGTTTTCTCTACGACGATGATAATGGAGCTATTAGTTCTTTGTTCTTCTTCGGACTTAGGCGAACTAGGAAAATATGAACATATCCCATATTTTTAATTATTTTTCTGATTTTTAAAATGTATGCGTTGTTTTGGGATTGATATGAGGATTCTAACGAGGGTACTAGGTATCTGCAGTGAGTCTTAAGAATATTCTTCAATCTCTATAACTCTCAACCAATGTAGTCTGTCAAAATCCTTGCTCAAGGTTGGTTGTGCACTGACCCGACCATAAATAACATAGGCGCGTGTTCCAGGTTTATTTGTGGTATGGCTTATGTACGGTACTAACCTTAGTCGAGGTGCTTGACCTAAAGGGCTGAGTTGGTAGTTTTAGTTGAAGGCATGTTAGAATTTTATTAAGTGTTATCGTCGTGGGTCAGAGTACATATATAAATCTTATATATTATTGTTGGTGAGGTTTGCAGTATTATTAGTTTTTGTTTTGTACTCCAAGACTATCAAGTACAGATGAGGGCCAAAAAAGAAGCACTAGAGGGTAGGAGCATGTTGCTATAGTTGTATTCCTCTTTCAAACCAATTACGTCTCGTGTAAATAGTCAAGAAGCAGGGTAATAATAATACTTTTATTAGGAGCATGTTGCTATATTTGTATTCCTCTTTCAATGATATGCATTCTCTATCCCCAATTTAGCTCTCATACCAATCTCTCACAACCTCGTCCGAGGCGGCGGAACATGTCGGGTTGAGAGACTTAGTGCATGGATAATAGGTAAACTGAATATATAGCGCAAGTACAAAAATAAACAAAACAACGTTTGTATGCCATATTGAGGTTTGATTACATGGTTCTTACAAATAATAGTATAGTACATGAATTGCCTTAAACACGTAGGCAAATAGAACAAAAGCTGGTAAACTAGGTTACGTGAAATTCATGACTATTCCGTTGTCTGAAACGCTTGATTACTAATTTCTTAAGAATACATGTAGTTTTGAGGTTCAACACAAGGTTGGTGAGAGTTATAGGTTTTCTACTAACAATAGTGATACTTTTAAAACTTTCAAAAAGTATTCTTGTAACATTTGTGACTTTTCGCATCGATCATTATTTACGAAAAGTGATCAATGTCAAATATAATAGACTTAATACGTTATATATATATATATATATATATATATATATATATATATATATATATATATATATATATATATATATATATATGATAAAAATATAAAGTTTCGTATTAAGAAAAATAGAAAAATCAACCAAATCGTCCATAAATCGTAAAAATTAGTGTGCATAAGCATATATATATATATTCTATTATATATTTAGAAAGTATGAATCTTCCCGGTCCCGAAAATATAAACTATGTAAAAATCTGAGTTCATATGAAGAAAATATGAATTTTATAAGATATAAAAATCAGCCGCATATTTAAAGTTATTAACGTCAAAAGGTATGGAGAGAACGATAGACTTTTAGGTAAAGTCACCAAAAGCGATAATCATAAAACTCTTTGAAATAGGAATTTTGGTAAAAGGAACGCCAAAATTGGAGTCCATACAAGAGAGTTATGATCTTTATAAAATCATTAAATCATTTACAAATAAGGGTTAAAAATAAAAGCCAGAATTAGCCAATACAACCTAAAGGAAGGTTGTAGTACCCATCAAGAGCTACGTGTGGATATAAAGAACGTCGACAACGGAGTTCGTATAAAGGATATACGAATTTTTAAAGTTTCGCGAAAAACGTCCGACGCAAGAGGTACTCGTGGCGCACACATGCTTCTAGAAGAAGGTACAATGCACCAGCAGGAAACAGACACATGTCAGACAAGCAATAGGGCTATGTCGCAAGGGCGCAACGCGCACCTCCCTAGCGCGGTGCACATTCTCAGTATAAATAGAGCCTACTGCTACTCATTTGTTCCTCACCCTAAATTTGTTTCCTTTCTCTCGTTCTCTACTTCGAGAATTCATTCCAAAACGTTATAAAAGTTATTATTTATGTATTCTAGTTGTTAGTAAGTTAGTTCTCGAGCCCGGTCCATCCCAAGGCAATCTTCGAGTCCCGAATCCCAATTCTACCCTACTTCAGTGGTTTCACACTTTACAAATGAGTTTACGTCCCTTTTTTTTTATCGTTTTATAAAATATTGGGGGGAAATACATGTTATAAAACTATGTTATCAATTTTACAAAATATTATTATCTGTAATATATTAAGTAGTTATGTGATAAATACATTAGGATAATATGTCGATAGTTATTTTGTCTAGTTATAAGCAATGATATTATGCCTAGTCGTTATAATGACCAATTCTAATTGATAATTATTATACGTCGTCGTCACCCTGCTCGTATAAATAGCGATATTTAGTATACGTCATCGTTATTCGGCACGTGTAAATATCCATAAAAATTATACGATGTCATCACTCTGCCCTTATAAAATGTAATATGTATACGTCGCCGTTATTCTGCCTCTATAAACATCCAAAAATATTATATGCCCTCGTCACTTTGCCCATATAAATAGTGATATTTAGTATACATCGTCGATACTTTGCCCATATAAATATCCATAATTATTATACATTGTCGTCACTCTGCCCGTATAAATAGTGATATTTAGTATACGTCATTGTTACTCGTCAAACCTCTAGAGCAACATTATACATAGCCGTAGCACTAGCCAAATTTAAGATAAGGCACCGTACCTAGTTATTACTCTACCCAAATATCCTATTTCTAAATAACCATAATTAGGATATATATATATATATATATATATATATATATATATATATATATATATATATATATATATATATATATATATATCGCAAAATAAAATATATACATGTATATAATAATTATGAGATCTAAAAAACATAATTATCAAATATAAAATTAAAAGGGTTTATATTATGATAGTTATAAGAAATCACTCAATACGAAATATAAAAGATATAATCACTCTAATAGAAGTATCCAAGGGGCATACTATTGAAATAAAAGATATAATCACTCTAATAGGAGTATCCAAGGGGATACTTCTGTAATTAAAGATATAATCACTCCAATAGAAGTATCCAAGGGGCATACTTTTGTAATAAAATATATAATTGTTAGCCTATATATCATTAGCCTACTTGTTTATGGGCCCTTTAGTCTTTAGCCATTAGAGTTTTTTCTAGCCAGTATTTATATGCGGATTTATTCTTTGTAGTCTTTATGCTTTCCATTGAGAACCCTTGTAATTTCTCTTTATTATAATCATATGACAATGTTATCATGGTATCAAAGCGGAGGTTTGATACATTGTTAGAAGTCCTTGTAGCATTCATCTATGGCGTGGATCGAACTGGAGTTATGTTGTTGTTGTAGCCAGTATTCGTTGTTGATGTGTTGATTCATTGTTGTTGTTGATTTGTTGTCATTGTTGATTCATTGTCTGATTGATTGCTTCCGTTGGTTTGTTACTCATTTCATTCTCAGATTGATATACTGCTGTTGTGGTTATTTATTCATTATCAACATGACTGGAAAGGATGATTCTCTTCAGTCAATCAGTACTCGTCTAGATGGAAAGAATTATAAGTATTGGAGTTACATTATGAAGAACTTCATTCGTAGGAAGAATATGTGGGGTTATGTCATTGGGACTAAAGCCAAATCCTCAGTGCTTCAAACTGAGAATTTTGATTTGTTGCTTGATGCTTGGGAGACTAATAACTCCAAGGTCATTACTTGGATTAATAACTCTGTTACTCAGTCCATTGGTATGCAGTTCGATAAATGTGACACAACAAAGGAAGTTTTTGGAATCACTTGGAGAGACTGTATGCTCAGTCCCACTTTGCTAAACAATACTAGTTAGAATATGATATTCGTGCCCTTCAACAAAATGACCACATTATTCAAGATTTTTATGCTGCTATGTCTGATATGTGGGATCAATTGGCTCTTACTGAATCTAAAGAGTTAAAAGATTTTGAGCCTTACATTGCGAGGAGGGAAGAACAACGCTTGGTCCAGTTCTTGAAGGCATTGTGTTCTGATTTTGAAGGTCTACGTGGAATAATTATTCATCGCTCTCCTCTTTCCTCGGTTGATTCTATTGTCCTTGAGTTAATTGTAGAAGAGACTCGTATCAAGTCTCATGCGGATAAAGGGTTTAAAGAAACCTCTATTTCTACTCCCGCTCCTACTATGCTTGTTGTTTCCTCTAATCAGTGTTGACAAACTTCAAGGGTTTCATATGATGAGTGTGCATTCTGCAAACAGAAAAATCATTGGAAAGCTCAGTGTCCATTGTTAGTTAACAAGGGTAAATCTGGTCAACCTCAGTCAAGACAACAAAATAGGTCTGGTCAACAGAAGTTTCAACCATGTTACTCTGGTACTCCTCCATGGACCTCTCGTCCTCCATAGTTTGTTGCGGCTGCTATACCACTAGTTGATATAGATTCTATTGGAAACATGCCACCATCTGCATTGGATCCCAAGGTGTTTGAGAGTTTCAGACAGTAATTGGCCTCTAATCCCACTATTATATCTGCATCTATGTCTCACTCTGGTCCTACTTCATCTGGTACATCAGGTATTCCCTCATCTTTGTGGATTTTAGATTCTGGTGTACCCCATCATATGACTCCTCATTTGTCATCATTTACTTCTTTATTGCAAGTTTCATTTATTTCTATTAAGTATGTTAGCAATACATCTATGCTAGTTGAGGGTGTTGGGTCTGTCTCTATTTCTCATATCACTCTCCCTTATGTTTATTACATTCCCAAACTCACTATGAATCTTGCCTCAGTCAGTTAGTTATGTAAGTCTGGTAACTGGGTGTTCTTTTCTAATTTTGTCTGTATTATAGAGGATCAACACACCCAGAAGTGATTGGGATCAGCCATAGGGTGGGGGAACTATATGTCTTGGAGGTTGTCAAAGTATCTGTTGTTTCTGCCTCCAACATTGATTTATCTTCTTTTCGTTTGAGTCCTTTTCCGTCTGAGTTTTATCTTTGGCATTCTCGTTTGGGACATGTGTCTGTATCATGTTTGAGTATTTTTAGCATCTACTGGTGTTTTGGGTCATTTAGAGACTTGTGATATTTCTAATTGCAGTGGTTGTAAACTGGAAAAATTCTCTGCTTTACCTTTCAATAAAAGTTTGTCTTGTTCTACTGCTCCTTTTGACATTATTCATTCTGATGTATGGGGTCCTGCACCAGTATCCACAAAGGGTGGGTCAACCTATTATGTATCTTTTATAGATGATTATACTCGATATACATGGGTTTATCTTATGAAACGCAGATCTGATTTCTTTGATATTTACAATAATTTTAGAGCTCTAGTTAAAAATCAACATTCAACTGTGATTAAGTGCTTCAGGTATGACTTAGGGGGTGAATATACCTCTAATGATTTTACTCGGTTACTCGCTTCTGATGGTACTATAGACCAGTCCTCGTGTACTGACACACCTCAGCAAAATGGTGTGGCAGAACGAAAACACCGTCATATTGTTGAGACTCTCCCACTCATTTCTCCTGTCTGCGCATGTCCCTAGTGCCTTTTGGGGAGAAGGAGTCCTAACTGTTGTGTATGTGATTAATCGTATCCCCACTTCATTGAATTCAAGAATGTCTCCTTTTGAGAAGCTATATAGCCATCTACCAGACTACTCTTCCTTACGAGTTTTTTGATGTACTTGTTTTTTTCTTCGTCCTCATGTTGAGAGGAACAAGTTGGGGCCGAAATCTGTTATTTGTGTATTTTTGGGGTATGGTGTTGGACAGAAAGGATATTGTTGCTATGATCCTGTGAGTCAGAAGTTATATGTTTCCCGACATGTCACTTTTTTGGAACATATTCCTTTCTACTCGATTCCTGGTACAACCCACAATGTAACGAAGTCCGATCTTCTTCATATTGATCCTTTTAATGAAGAGATAGAGGCTCGAGACCCATCTACGCCACTTGATTCTTCAGCTCATGACACACCCACTTCTTCAGAGAGTTCCTCGACTTCCCATGTTCCTGAGCCTGCTCCTCCGATTGTTGAAATTGAGGATTCACCTCCACCACCACCCCTCAGGGAGATCTACTCGTCCAGTCAAGTCCACCAAGCTTCCAGATTTTACTTACTCTACATATTCAGGACCATTTGCTTCATTTATAGTGAGTATCCATCATCTGTCTGAACCTGAATCATATAGAGAAGCTATTTTAGATCCTATTTGGCAAAATGCTATGGCTAAGGAACTCACTGCTCTTCATCAGAATCATAAATGGAATTCGGTTTCCTTTCCTCCTAGGAAACATACGATAGGTTGTCGTTGGGTGTACAAGATAAAAACAAAAGTTGATGGGTATGTTGAGCGGTACAAGGCCAGACTTATAGCAATAGGGTATTCCTAACAGTATGGTTTTGACTATGAGGACACATTTGCCCCAGTTGCAAAGATGACAACATTTTGTACTATGATTGTAGTTGCATCCATTCGACAATGGAAGATCTTTCAAAGGGATGTCAAGAATGCTTTTTTGAATGGAAACCTCCATGAAGAGGTTTATATGACTCCTCCCCAGGAATTCAGCACCGGACAGGTGAGGTTTGCCGGCTTCGCAAAGCTTTGTATGGTCTCAAGCAAGCCCCTCGTGCTTGGTTTGAGAAATTCTCCATAGTAATTACCTCTCTTGGATTTATCTAGAGTAATCATGATTCTGCTTTGTTTGTTAGATGCTCAAGTGCAGGGCGGATTCTTCTGTCCTTATATGTGGATGACATGATTATTACGGGTGATGACCATGGTGGTATTGAGTCTTTGAAGCATGATCTAGCTCATCGATTTTCTATGAAGGATTTGGGCTTGTTGCTTTATTTCTTGGGTATTAAGGTAGCTCAGTCTAAGAAAGTGTATCTTCTTTCTCAGACTAAATATATATCTGACTTGTTTACATAGGCATTCCTCTCTGAAAATCGGACTATTGATACTCCTCTTGAAACCAATGCACGATACTCTCCTACTGATGTTGTTCCTTTATCCGATCCAAACCTTTATCGCACTGTTGTGGGATGTTTGGTCTATCTCACAGTTACTCGTCCAGATATTGTTCATGTTGTTCATGTTGTCCGTCACTTTGTTACTGCCCTACCTCTGTTCATTGGGGAGCTATTCTCCGTATTCTGAGATATCTTCGTGACACTCAGTTTCAGACTCTTTTGTTTCCCTCGACGTCTTCTCTTGAGTTACGTGCCTATAGTGATCCTCATTGGGATGTTGATCACCATGATCATAAGTCCACCACTAGATTTTGCGTATTTCTTGGAGAGTCTCTCATTTCATGGAAGATCAAGAAACAGGACAATGTCTCTAGATCTTCCACGGAGGCTGAATATTGTGCTACGGCTGTAACTACATGTGAGCTTATCTGGTTACGGTGGCTGCTTGCGGATATGGGAGTTCATATTTCTTCACCTACCCCCTTGTATTGTGATAACAAAAGTGAGATAGAAATTGCAAAGAATTCTGTTTTTCATGAGCGGATGAAGCACATTGAGATTGATTGTCATTTTACCCGTCATCACCTGTAGCTCGGGACCATATCGCTTCCGTTTGTTTCATCAACCATGCACCTTGCGGATATTTTTATGAAGGATCTATCGGCTTCTCGGTTTCAGTTCTTATGTGACAAACTCTCAATGCTTATTGCTACGACATTGTGAGTTTGAGAGGGGATGTTAGCATATATATTATTAGCCCACTTGTTTATGGGCCCTTTAGTCTTTAGCCCATTAGGGTTTTGTCTAGCTAGTATTTATATGCCGCTTTATTATTTGTAGTCTTTATGATTTCCTTTGAGAACCCTTGTAATTTCTCTTTATTATAATCATATGACAATGTTATAAATAATCACTCTAATAGGAGTATCCAAGGGGCATATTTTTGTAATAAAAGATATAATTACTTTAATAGAAGAATCCACGGGGCATACTTCTTGAATAAAATATACAATCACTTCAATAGAAGTATCCAAGGGGCATACTTCTGAAATAAAAGATATAATCACTCTAATAAAATTATCCAAGGGGCCTACATTTGGAATAAAAGATATAATCACTATAATAGAAGTATCTAAGGGCATACTTCTGGAATATAAAGTATAGGCTGTATGTGCCTATAAGATAATAATAGAACATATAAGATTATATTATACTCCATTTGATAGGAGAAAATCTAAAGAGAATGGTAGTATGTGATAAAAAGTAAAGCATTAAAAGTTTAGTGTCTGGAAATAGTAAAATACTATTAGAAGTTACCTTAATGATATAAATCAAGATACTTTGATAACTCAATAATGTTACGCATAAAAACATATTTTCAAATATATAACACTCAAACCTATAACCTCACCAACATTATGTCGATGTTTTAAAAAACATATGTATTCCTAGGAAATTGTGAGCCTGAAGCTTGCACTCTGTGAAGCATCAGTTGATTGAAGAAGCAACTGGATGACATCTATTGTTTATCATTATGCCTACTTGTTAAGGAACCTTTAGGAATTCTAATAATCCGATGTAACACTTTTATTTATCAATAAAAAGGTGACATTTATGTTTTATGTTTTTTATACTATTCAATGAATGTTCAATGACTGTGATCCAATATCCCTACGATGCACATCTCAGCATTTCCGCTGCCGGTCAAGGGTGTGATAGATTGGTGTAAGATCTTTGTCTATAGCAAACTAGTACTTCCTTAGGAAATAAGACTATAGCCTAGGGGCTTATACTCCGATTATATTTGTCCTTAAACCTACAAATAAAAAGCATTATTATTAATTATCCTATTGATAGACTAATTATGGGAGAGATGCCTAGGTTGGAAATTGTCGCTTTGGGTTGCTAGATTTCAGAACAACTATATGCCAAAATGGTCCTACCCTCCGATTTTTCCTTCCTGGCCAATCCTTACTTAATAGTCTTGAAGTACAAAACAAGCAATAATAAAATAAAAACAAAACTTCTGAAAAGGAGTTTTATAAACTCAGTCCCTCAATGAGAAAACACCTAAATATATATAACCAAATATATAGGAACCCAAAATCAAAAGTTTAGGTTAAATACGGTATCTGAGATTAGCACTAAATGTGGACCAAACCACAACTAGGCATAGCCTGTACACCTATGCTTAATTTTGGTAAGACCAATATAAACCCATAGAGATTAGAAACCCAACGATATAAACCAATACTATCTAGGGAAGATATATAGCACTTTCGTCATGCAAGAATGAAAGATCTTGGAAACAGGGTCACGAGACCATTACCATAGAAAGATCAAGTTATGATATCCCCTCTTAAGAGCAAAGATACCCGTACTTTTCCTTAACCTTGACGAGGAACCCCACAAGAAGGATGATTCCTCAGAAATAATTAGAGAGTTGGTTGAATCTTCGTAAGAGCCCTCTGAGGACCCTTCAGAGTCCTTTGAGGTGAACAATCCTGATGAAGAGGAGACAAATCCCCCCAAGTAGGATGTTGATTTCTTGCATTATGAGGATAAGAGGCCAGAAATCAACATAGGATTCGCTACATATTCCTTTCCCTCGAAACATCATGTAGTTCCGCCATACCTAGCCACAAGTATCGCAAGTCAATGATGAGTTGGGAATCATCAAAATAAGTGCCATAAGTCTGTCTAATATGAACCAAAGGTTAGATAAAGGTCTAAGACTGGATAAAAGGATTGAAGCTCCAGGCACCAGTTGCAAAGCAAAAGTCATCGCCACAAAGGTGAGTGCGTGTGCGATATAGATAAGAACTCGAAGCTTTCCCCTCATAATATAGAAATTTTTGTGCTATTTTTTTTAACACTAACTCGTGATCCTAGTCGTTACCACTCGCATCCGTAAAAGGCGTCATCGACTAACATGCTCTATTTCAATAACTGTATTAATATCCAAACATGCCTCAAAGAAGATTCATCAAAATAAACCCCAGGGCATAGCTAAACCTTGATGCAACAACTATCGAGGCGTTGATCACTCAACGATTCGCTGAAGCCCTAGCCGATAGAAATGTCGAATCCGAACAAGGTGGAGGAACCGAAGGAGATATTACACATGACGGTAATGGAATCCATCCAAGAGCATGTACTTATAAAGAGTTCATGGGTTGAAAGCCCAAACACTTCTTTGGAAATGAAGGAGTAGTAGGACTGGCTCGCTGGATCAAGAAGATGGAGTCAGTATTTGAGATCAGCTTTTGTGCTGAAGATTATGAAGTTTGGTTTGCTGCCTCTATCTTCGAGGATGTAACATTGTCATGGTGGTACGGCCATGTAAAGCCCATGGGAGTTAGGACATCTAATTCCATCTCCTGGGACGATCTAAAGAAACTCCTAATTAAAGAATATTGTCCTAGAGAAGAGATGAAAAAGCTAGAACAAGAGTTCTGGAATCTTACCATGCAAAATAGAGAGATTGCAACTTATACTAGTCACTTCAGTGATCTCTCCATCTTTTGTCCTAGTTTTGTCACCACATAATACAAGAAAGTAGAAAGGTACATATGGGGTTTAGTTTAGCCTATCCAGTGACTAGTTATGGCTTCCAGGCCAACTACTTACAATAATGCCAAGAGACTGGCCTTTACCATGACTAATCAGGTAATCCGCCAAGGCACCATGGTTATAAAATCTAATCTCCCGAGATCAGAAAATAGCAAAAGAAAGCCTGATGAAGATTCATAGTAAGAAGCATGAAAGAAGCAAGACTTAGGGAAAGTCTTTGTAGCAAACATTCCATTGTCCACTCCTTTAAGGAGGTATGCAGGAGATCTTCCGTTATGCAATACGTGCAACTACCATCATGTGGGAGCTTGTAGAGAGTTAATCTGTAATAACCGAGGCAAGAAGGGCCACACAGCTAAGTCTTGTAGGAGTCCGCCACCTGCCACTACCCAAGAGATTTGTATTGGCAAGAACCACAACTATTATGAATGTGGAGAAGCGGGCCACTTTGAAAGAGAATTCCCAATGTTGGAAAATCGAAGGGAGAATGCTCAAGGAAGAGCATTTGTCACTGGCACGTGTGATGTTGCCCTAAATCTTCCCCTAAGAATTGGTAAGTCCTTCTTTATAACTTACGAGCAAAGTAAATAATGATATAGTTTTATAAACATTAGATAAAAACATACTAAAATATAAATCTAAGAAAAACATGTTATTAATTATAGGATCGATACATAGTTTATATGATCCAAGAATTAAATAGTTTTAAAAAGAATGGTTCAGCCCTGTTATGCAGCTCTCGTTTGAGTCTAACCGTAATAAGGAGGAATCAGATGGTCGAAAAACTATCTAATTTTAGGATCATGTGATAGTATTCACCATATCATTAGATAACATTAGAACGAATGATAATGAAAGGTAAATGAATCCGTGTGGTAATACTAGGATCCTCTGAAAATTCTGAAAAGAATTATTAAGAAATCTTTCAATTATTATAGACACTCTCACACTAACTATTGGTATCAGTAAGTACTAGACTCAGGGATCACTGTCACTCTCACTCTTGGTATCTATAAGTACTTGACTAAGGGATCACTCTCACTCTCACTCTTGGTATCAGTAAGTACTTGACTAAGGGATCACTCTCACTCTCATTCTTGGTATTAGTAGTACTTAGAGAGCACTCTTACTCTCACTCTAAAGTCTTACTAAGTAATCTCTCTCCTCTAAACATTAGTAAATAATTAATACACTGATGGGTTAATAATCACAACTATCGTAAATGATAGGTGATTTTTATAAAATAAAATCACTATTATCTGAGGGAAATACCCTAATGATAAGGGATTCTTTATAAGATAAAATAGTAATCACGACAATCGTAAATGATAGGTGAATGTTTATAAAATAAAATTACTATTATCTCAAGGAAATACCCTAACGATAAGTGATTGTTTATAAGATAAAATAATAATAACGACTATCTTAAATGATAGGTGATTGTTTATAAAATAAAACCACTATTATCTTAGCGAAATACCCTAATGATAGGTGATTGTTTATAAGATAAAATAATAATCACGACTATCGTAAATAATAGGTGATTGTTTATATAATATAATCGCTATTATTTTGGGAAAATACCCTAATGATAGGTTATTGTTTATATTAATTATCAGCATCAGTTCTAAACTTTAGAGAATTAATTTACGTTCGGTAGAACTAATTAACCATAAGAATGGTTAATAATAATAATAATAATAATAATAATAATAAATATATTTTTAATATTCTGCCAATAGTGTCTTCATGTCAAGCACTCCTAGTTGAATTTGCGGGACGAAATTCCTTAAACGGGGGAGAATGTAACAATTGTGACTTTCGCATCGATTATTATTTACGAAAAGTGACCAACGTCAAATATAACAGACTTAATACGTTATATATATATATATATATATATATATATATATATATATATATATATATATATATATATATATATATATATATATATATAGGATAAAAATATAAAGTTTTGTATTAAGAAAAAAAGGAAAAATCAACCAAATCGTCCATAAGTCGTAAAAATTAGTGCGCCGAAACATATATATTTTATTATATATTTAGAAAGTACGCGTCTTCCCGGTCTCGGAAATATAAACTATGTAAAAATCTAAATTCATATGAAGGAGATACGAATTTTATAAGATATAAAAATCAGTCGTGTAGTTAAAGTTATTAACGTTAAAAGGTACGGAGATAATGATTGATTTTTAGGTAAAGTCACCAAAATGATAATCATAATACTCTCTGAAATAAAAATTTTGGTAAAAGGAACACCAAAATATGCATTAAATCTCAATATGGCAGTTTACAAAGAGGTTTGCGATGAATTGATTGTCTATAGTTTTCAACCTAAATTCTGGATGTCAGGTGAACCCACTTCCATAATATTAATTTATATTCGAATCTCCACAGTCGGTCGTACTACTGGAAGTGAGTGAATGATTTAAGACTGTCATGAGTATTAGTTGATTGTCCATTTAGATTGGACATTGTATAGAGAATGCGCTAACACACTTGAGTATTTGAAATAAAGGTGTAAATACTGGAAGAATCCGTACTTAGAGATTACTTCATGGATCTAGTCACGAGTAATTCTAAGATGATAATATCTTTTATTCGTCAAACCATGATGCTTATGGGGTTTTTCTTATGAAATCTATTATTCATTGGTCTACTCCAACGTTATCTGTAACTGGTAGTCATAAAGGGTATTTCCATGTATGATATAACTAATAGATAAAAACTATTTAGTCAATGTTTATTTGCTCATTCTCCGAACCAATAAGAGTTATCTATAGGTACCTCTATGATTTACTGCTGACATCTGAAGTGCTTAGCCGAGCCTTGACTAAATTGACGTGTTCGATTTAGAAATAAAATGTGATCATGAGAAGTCTTTATTGGGAAAAAGAAATTTAAGCATTGAGATTGATTCTTATCTATGTCTCATATATATATATATATATATATATATATATATATATATATATATATATATATATATATATATATATATATATATATCAAGATAAAAGGAATATTTGATCATTTATCTAAGGACTAAACTTTGATTCAGATCAGAGTTTGATCACTTATTTGTTGATTGTTAGAGAAGTATTAGACCATTAAAAGTTAACGACATGTCTAAGTGAGAGACTTTTACCCTAATTTAAGAAAAAAAATCTCAAACTAAAATTTGATTACGAAAAACATGAATTATCGGTAAAAATGACGATTTGACCTATTTTTCTCGGTTTACCGGTTTTATTATTGGCCTGGTTCTATCAAAGTCCCATTATTTTGCCATAATTTACGAATGACTTATAAACTAAAATTAACTGATGATTCGACCATTTTTCTATGTAACATATATTTTAGCGGTTTCATTGTTAACCTGGACACCTAATCATTAAATTAGTTGAAGAGATGATTTCACCATTTTCTCCATGTAACTTAAATTTTAGCGGTTTCATTGTTGACGTGGAGATATAGTCATTAAATGACTTGATAAGATGAATATGTTGAGTTATATAATACTATGCTTACTATAAAACTTTATATCCCGTTGTATTATATATGTGTTGAAATATAAAATGCATCAAACGAAGACTACAATAATTATAAGAAATTTCAAAATGTCTATATAATCTTATGTAACCCAACATATTCATCTCATCAGCATATTTCCCGTCTTTTTTTCCTTGAAACATATATTTTACCGGTTTTATTGCTGACTTGGATACATAATCATAAATAAGCCGATGAGATGGATATCAAGTTTTACGGTAAACGTAACATTATATAAACCACCTTATTCATCTTATCAATTCATTTAATGGTTAAGTGTTCTGGTCAGCAATGAAATCGATAAAATATATGTTACACGGAGAAAATTGTCAAATCATCACTTAATTTTAGTTTATAACTTATTTATAAATTATGATAAAATAATAAGACTTAATTAAACTAAGCGAGTAATAACCGATAAACCGGGAAAAATAAGTCAAATAGTCATTTTTATCGGTAATTTATGTTTTTTCGTAAACAAAATTTGTTTGTTTAGACTTTTTCGTAAATTAACATAAAATATTAAGTTTTTTCATAAGAGTTCTCAATAAATAAATGAAAAAGATGCCTAATGAAAAATAGAAAAGGGCTTCTAGCCAAAGGTTGATTATTCAGCTAGTCAAAATCAGTAGCTTAAAAATAATGTATAAAATATAAAGTTCAGTTTTATTGGGAACAAAATTAATAGTTTAAGAGTGGTTAAAAAATATATGTTTTTGCGGTTTAAATAAATGATAAAGAAAAGATCGAAGAGATTTTAAACCAACCGGGCCATATTAAGATCAGTTTGCCAACCTCTACTTTTAACAAAAATGTTTCTGATAAGCCACGGGGTAATGGACGTCACTTGCATAACTAAATGGGCTCAATTCATAACTTTAATTTACGTGAACCCAATTAAGTTTTCATTAAAAAAAAACAAAAAAAAAACGTAATTCATAACTTTAAAAGACTATTGTCATAATTGTAAACAGTTTTCTTTACAGACAAACTAAAAAAGGCACATTTTATATATATATATATATATATATATATATATATATATATATATATATATATATATATATATATATATATATATATATTCTTATACTATTTTAACTAGATGAGGAATCCAGCTTCGCGAGGTATGGACTTGTTAACATTTGTGGTATGCTTTCACATTTTTTGAATAAGAATGATAGGGAATGAAGGGTGACTGAAACTTTCGAACCTAAGATGTGTCGTTCTATGTAGTGATGTATTGGACTAAGTGTTGTTTATATATGTGGGCCCAAAAACCTGCAAAAATGAATAAAAATTAGATAGCCTTTATTGTGTTTATAGAATTATCAATTTGAAAGAATAATCAAATGAATACAAAAAGGATTAGTCATTGGTCGGAAAGAAAAAAGAGCATAACATATGATAAGTAACACACTAAGACAACTTACTTCTTAGTATTGTTATTACTTCTTTGAACAAATTATTAAAAATCTAGTTTTCAAGTGTAAGAATATACATTTTTCTAGCAACTCTTGCTTCATTCATCAAACTTTTTTCCTAGTGCATAATTACCTCCCACGTGTGAAAATGCATCTAATGTATTGATCTCTATATTGAAGAATGTCACCTATTCAACAACTCAAAATGATAACCAAAATCTCTACATTTTGTCTATTAACAATTCCAACAAAACAAGCCTGAACTTAGAATGTAGACAACCAATCTGAAAGAAAAAAAAAACATGAAATCAACAACTTATTAGAACTACGAATCCTGAAACAACACAAAATTGCAGAATATGAGTAAATTATTACCTCTACTTGAGATTTATAAATTAGAAAACATAAAATAAAATAAAAATCTTGTGGAGATGATCAAGAATGACTACTCTCTCGTATGTAAAACCACTTGGGCCTCTGACAAGGTCACAAAAAATATCAGGCTTTACATGTGAATAGAAAAATCTGAAAATAATAGTGTGATGGTGGACTGTATTTTCTTGGAAAATCCGTATTCTGTTATTGGCGTATTGAAAATTATGTCATGTATGTGATCAATTTTATCATGAAGGTTAATGCATAAGTGTAGAGAATTCATACCTTGGACATCTTCTCAGATTTTGAAATATTGGATAGGCTTTTAGTAATCTTCAAGATTAATTCCCAGTTCCATCAAAAACAATAAGTGTAAGAAGTAAATACTCAAATGCTGATGAAGGTACCAAGTTTAATCTATAATCAGATTTAATAATCGAATGTTGAAATATCTTTAAAAAAATGAGAAAAAAATGAATGTAAACTTCATATGAACTTACATCTAACTTAGATGAGGCAAGGATCCCAATGTACTTGGGATTTCTCCTACAAACTCATTACTTGATAATTCAAGAGTTCCTAATTCTGTTAGTTTTCCAATTTCAGCTAGTATTGGACAAGATAATGCATTGTTCTAAAGTAACATGTATAAAATTCAGGAAAAAATATGAAAGAAATGAATATGGAGCTCTTTCCTTTTTACATAATGCAGAAAGAAACGGCTTAATAGATACCCTTTGACCCATGAAGACATCAATGAGCTATTCGAATTTAACTTCTTGTCACCAATTCATTTAAAACAATTGATGATCTAATCAATGAATTTGGAACGTTGGTTGATATAGAAGGTGCTTATGTGTACCAATAACAATAGAAAAGTAGAACAATTATGATTCGGAAAATTTCAATCTTTAATCAAATAAAAAAAGCATCGACTCGATATAAACTAGCCTTTATAGCATTTACAGTTCTGAAACTGGTGAGAGCTGGTTCCTTATAAAAGATTTTGGAAGGTAATGAACTCAAGTTTTGGGCAAAAGCATTTTCAGAGTGATCGGTTCTCTGGATTTTAAAACAGAAATCAGAGATGAAGAGAGAGAAATATATACCGAGGAGAAAAGAGTTTTTTGTTGATGTCACCGGAAGGCATTGAGATGTGACAACCCTATATTTCCCAAAAGCATTGTAAACACTCGAAAGCTAAAAACAACGAAATTAACCTCGAAAATAAAGTGTTCAAGTATCTAAGTTGGGATGCATCAAATATTAGATATCATGCCAAGGTTTCCAAAAACATAAAGAACGCTCAAAACCGGGTTATATTGAAGAAATTATAACCACTCGTATATTTACGACACGACGTTAAAACATTATTTGACGTAAAAAGTAGAATCTCAATAAAATGCATTTTAGCCTTAAGTATCTAAACCAAAGTCGTAGATCTCGTTGAAAGGTGAGCGTACATAAAAAGATCGCCCAAATTGGACCTCGTATGAAGAAGTTACGGATTTTCAAAGTTTCGTAACAGTAGTAGAGGGCTAAAAACTCGGATTGAAGATCGAGTGTTATTTAGCTATCGCCACCTAAACGGAAGTTGAAGATCTCCTCAGTAGTAATAAAACGATAAAAAGACAAACGAAAACCGACGTCGAATAAAGAACCTATGAATTTTTAACGAACTTTAGGAGGCCCGGCCTATTAAAATTATATCATTAAAAATAAAGTCAAAACTAGCCGACGGAGTCTAAATGAAAGTTGTAGAGCATAATCTCACCTACGCGTGGATATAAAGAACGTGAAAACGGAGCTCGTACGCGAAAGTTACGGAATTTAGAAGTCGGAAGCCAGGATTACGCCCCGCGTAATATAGGAGTACGCCCCGCGTACTAGACCCAGAGTCGAGTCCCATCGGCCCGCCCAAGCTACGCTTAGCTAGACCTGAGTCGTAAGCCATGACGCATTATTACGCCCCGCGTAACCGAGTACGCCCAGCGTACTCCGGAAGTACGCGCCGCGTACGAGGGTTTCCAGCCCTATAAATAGAAGGCATAAGCTCGAGTTTAAGCACACATTCACAAATCTCCAGATACTCTCACACCCTTCCAAGCACCAGAGACCATTCCCTCACCTCGGTTTCCGCACTCGAGCCCCCGACGAAAGATTTACGCTGCAGAGATCCCCGAAGAGCCCGACGACGCAACCATCCGCGGTCGAAGTTCTGCTCAACCCTAGCCTCTCTCTTCAAACTTAACGAGTGAGTTCATACCCCTAATTTTCAATTCTTTTCACGTTTTAAGGGGGGGAATACAAGTACATTACAAATCAAAGTATCATTTTTATAATATCGTTCTTATAGGGTTTTGATACAAAAATAACTTTATGTTTAAAGGGCTATTATATCACCAAGTTGTTATTACCAAATGGGAACATACTTTTGAGAAACTATAATGAGTGTAGTATTCAAGTGATTCATACATTTTACATATACATCTCGACAAATGAAATGCTTTCAAAAGAAGTAAAGTCTTTATTATCGTAAATCTGTTTATACCAAGTAATGTGAGACAACTTCACGTACGTTCGAGTATGCATTATTAAGTCCTGTATTATATACCATAATCCCTTGTAGGGGGAGCGTGATACTTGTGTATAGATCTATACGGGATTGACAATCCCACACCTAAGCTGTTAGCTACAGCTAGGCCGGCAGGCCTGGGGTGACAAATGTCATAACAGTTCCAACGCCTGAAGAACGTTGTTACAGGTCATCAGTGTCAATAGCATGGTTATAAAACTCACATAAAAGTATAAAAACAAGTTTGATTTACGAGATTCATATATGCATTTCAGTTTTCCATTTTATTGTTAACACAAATTTTATCACTATTATTCAAGCATGGAAAACACTAATGCACTCCAACACGGGAAACTTTTCAAATCATCTATAGAAAATATTGGATTTTCTGAAAACCTCGTTCATCGAGTTACTATCAAAAAGGACATACTTTTCAATGCAAAACACTTATGAACTCACCAACTTAATTGTTGACACTTTTTCGAAACCACTTGTATTTCTCAGGGAATCAGTAATACAGGTAACCACCAGCTTTTGGCGAAGGGAACACTAAGGATGTTTTATTATTGAACATTTATCATCTCATTGTAATATTCTTTTGCTAATATGTATAACGCAACAACAAACGTTTTCATTATATATGTGATGGTTGTGTTACTTTCTTTACAATATTCAATGGTTGTGATACTACGTGAAATCATCCACCCCCGAATGTTTCCGCCATTCTGGTTTGGGGGTGTGACAGATTGGTATCAGAGCATTGTTTATAGTGAACTAAGTATATCGAACCACATACGATATACAAACTATAAATGCAAAGGGGACCAAAAAACCCTCTGATGAAACATTTTCATGAACAAAATACTTTCTTTTAAAGATATACATTTTTACAAAGCATGCATTAATCTCGTATCATAACAAGTTTTACTAAAAAGTATTAAGGCAAGTTACGACACTACGATTGAGCACCGGGGTATGTAATCAGGTCGAGAATAAATATAGCCTGATCAACTATATTTATCCTGGATTTGACCAACGTACGTCGAGGAATGGTCGTAGTGGACAACAAGCCGAAAACTTACCCAAATACAAAATTATTTTAGTTTCGCCAAGTTGAAATAGTATAGAAGTATTAATAAAAATAGTTGTAAAATAAAAATTATAGTTAAAAATAATAAGTCGCTAGATGGAAATTCCTTTTCTTATAACGTTCTCATACATCTATCCTAGTACAAACAAATGGCCGGATTCCATTTACCAGGAGATCCCTACTACCCAAACCAAGGCAACGACCGTTGGATAGAAGAAGACCCGGAGGAAGACCCAGAGGAAATCGAAGAAGAGGTCGAGGAAGAACCCGAAGGGGTTATCGAGGAAGAATTCGAAGTCGAAGTCGGAGAGGAATTCGAAGTCGACGAGGAGATCGTGGAAGCTTCTAGCGGAACAGACTCCGAGCCAGAAGTGTACGACCCTCCCATCCCTCATCCTCCCGTAATCAGACCATATCAACAGGGACCCATCCCCATCTGGGGAAGCCACCTCTACTACTGGAGCCGCCAGCAAGGTGTACGCCCTCCATTCGGCATGTGTCGGGACTTTTACAACGTCAGTGGGGGAGGCTCAGCTGATCGAGCACTTCCTGTCGTCGTGAACGCTATAGCTAACCAGAACTACCAGGCGGACAAACAAGCAGCCAAAGTTCGCGAAATCAATGCTGCTACCCAAGGTAACACCGCTGACATCCGCCGTTTGGAAGGACTACATGAGAATACCCAAATCTACACGGGAACACTTCAGAACCAAATGATAATGGCTCTGGTAGAAATAAGAGAGATGAAGGAACAACAAGCAGATCTCGAGAGGTGACTAATGGGAGTCAAACGGTCGGATGCTGAGTCTAGCTCCAAACGCCGCAAGTAGAGCTTGTTCGATGCCCAACAATTTTGTTATAGATTAGGATCTCGGATAAAAGTTTTTCCCTTATTTCCCTTTTGTATCTGCAATCAGAGACCTCTAGGAGGGTCAAATTTTCCCGAACAAGATATGTAATGTAACACACCTCAGGTGTGACCTATATGTATGAATATGAAGTATTTCATATTATATACCTCTAAAAAATTACGAGTTTTAAATTTCTATGCCTACCTTGAAACCATAAACTAAAGTCAAAACAAATTACAAGATACAACTAACACACGATTGTCAAAACATTAGAAACTTATAGTATTCATTCTTATTTTTCTCTACCAGAACATGCCTCCTCGTAGATCAACACGCATAAACTCAACTTCAACACCACCTCCACCACCTCCTCCAATTATGGACACCGTTATGTTCCAGACTGCTGTAACCGCTGCTGTAACTGCAGCAATGGCACAAATGAGAAACAACGGATCGGGGGGAGGAACAAACAGTTTTACAAATGGCCAAGGTCAAAGCCGTTCAGGGGTATGCACTTACAAAGACTTCACCAACGGAAAACCTATTCCATTTTACGGGACTGGGGGAGTATTGGCTCTATCTCAATGGATAGAGAAAACAGAAGCTGTATTCGAAATCTGTGCATGTCCTGAAGAAAGCAAAGTAAAGTTCGCCGCTTTTACTTTCTCTGAACGCGCCCTGACATGGTGGAATGGCCACGTCCAGACACTAACCCTGGTGGTGGTAAACTCCATGGGTTGGGAAAACCTGAAAAGAATGCTCCTTCGAGAATACTGCCCAAGAGGCAAGATTCAGAAGCTTGAACAGGAACTGTGGAACCTCTCGATGGTAGGTTCGGACATAGCAGGTTACACCAACAGGTTCAGTGACTTAATAACACTTTGCCCAGGAATGTTAACCCTGGAGAGCCAAAAGGTCGAGAGATACATCTGGGGACTATCACCCCAACTTCGAGGAAGTGTGCTAGCTTCCAGACCCTTGACTTTCGCCAGCGCCAAGGAACTAGCGCAATCTCTTGTTGATCATGGTGTCTGTCAAGGAGTCGCGGCTATTATGGCTGAACCAACCAAAGGGAATAGCAACAATGAAATCAATGCCAAAAACAACAACAAGAAAAAATTTTGGAACAAAAGGAAGGGGCAAACTCCGCAAGAACCTTCAAAGAAGCAAATGGTTGCGGTTCATGCTGCTACTACCCCCACCACAACTCCTGCTACCTCTGCACCAACAAAACCATATGCGGGGAATCTGCCCAAGTGCAGCAAGTGCAACTACCATCACCATGGTATTTGTCGCGAGATGCCCTGCAAGAACTGTGACAGGAAAGGGCACACAACCCGTTTCTGTAAAGCACCGGCACGACCAATCACTCAAGTTTCTGGCACTGGAGTAAGCCGGGCGTGTTATGGGTGCGGAGAGACTGGACACTTCAGGAGGAATTGTCCCAAGGAAAGGAATATTGGCGGTGTGGGGAGAGTGCTGGAAGTAGGACAGAATGAAGCAATAGCAGACCCGACGGTGGTTACGGGTACGTTCCTACTCAACAACACTTATGCATGCATACTTTTTGACTGCGGTGCGGAGAGAAGTTTTGTGAGTCATAAATTCAAACACCTACTTAATCAAAAACCCCAACCACTCAATAAAATATTCACTGTAGAAATAGCAAACGGTAAAACAGAACACGCAAACGATTTATACGTAGGGTGCACACTAAATTTAAACGAGCACTTGTTTCGAGTCGATCTTATGCCCATTTCCATAAGAAGTTTCGATTTCATCATCGGTATGGACTGGTTGAGCCTTCACCATGCCGATATCCTTTGCCACGAAAGAGCCGTTCGCCTAAATCTGCCAAACAACGAAACTCTTGTCATTTATGGCGACAAACCTAGTTCAAATTTGCAAATCATTTCCTGTATTAAAGCACAAAAATATCTTCATAAGGAATATCATGCCTTTCTAGCCCACGTAGTAGACAAGAAACAAGAATCGAAAAACATTAAAGACATTCCGGAAGTCTGCAATTTCCCAGACATCTTCCCAGAAGATCTTCCAGGAATCCCACCGGAACGTCAAGTTGAGTTCAGAATCGACTTAATCCCCGGAGCTACCCCTGTAGCAAAGTCACCTTACCGTTTAGCCCCAGCCGAGATGCAGGAACTATCCAGTCAATTAAACGAGCTGCTGAGCAAGGGATTCATTAGACCGAGCTTCTCACCATGGGGAGCGCCAGTCCTATTCGTGAAAAAGAAGGACGGATCCTTTCGCATGTGCATCGATTATCGGGAACTGAACAAACTGACGATCAAGAACCGATATCCCTTACCGCGCATAGACGATCTATTCGACCAACTGCAGGGAGCAAGCTACTTCTCAAAGATCGATCTAAGATCTGGTTATCACCAACTGCGAGTACTGGAGGGAGACATCCCCAAAACGGCTTTCCGAACACGTTATGGTCACTACGAATTTGTAGTAATGCTCTTCGGATTGACGAATGCTCCAGCAGTGTTCATGGACTTGATGAACAGAGTATCTCGTCCCTTCCTGGATAAATTCGTGATCGTATTCATAGATGATATACTCATCTATTCAAGAAGCCAGGAAGAACACAACAAACATCTCCGCCAAGTACTGGAAACATTAAGGGCAGAGAAACTTTACGCAAAATTTTCCAAATGCGAATTTTGGATTCGGGAAGTGGATTTCCTAGGACATGTTGTAAGCAAAGAAGGAATACACGTGGACCCTTCCAAGATAAAGGCAATAGATAATTGGACTACTCCAAGAACCCCTACAGAAATCCGACAATTTTTGGGACTCGCCGGGTATTACCGAAGATTCATACCGAAATTTTCAAAGATTGCCAAGCCACTTACCACCCTAACCCAGAAGAATGTGACCTTCGACTGGGGAGAAAAACAAGACAGCGCATTTCAGACACTAAAGCGAGCCTTATGTAGTGCACCCATCCTAACCCTGCCAGAGGGAACGGAGGACTTCGTGGTCTATTGTGATGCATCAAACCAAGGACTTGGGTGTGTCTTAATGCAAAGAGGGAAGGTCATCGCCTACGCCTCAAGACAACTAAAGACGCACGAAGTAAACTACACAACGCATGATCTTGAGCTAGGAGCAGTCGTCTTCGCTCTGAAGATATGGAGACACTATCTCTACGGCACAAAATGTACCATCTTCACTGATCATAAAAGCCTCCAACATATCCTCAATCAGAAGGAACTCAACATGAGACAAAGACGATGGGTAGAACTACTAAGTGATTACGAGTGCGAAATTCGATATCACCCTGGAAAGGCTAATGTAGTGGCTGATGCACTCAGTCTGAAGGAGTACTCAGGTCACCGGGTGAAGTCCCTAACTATGACGATCCATTCACACCTATCCACGCAAATCAAGGAAGCCCAAATAAAAGCCTTGAAATCCGAAAACGTGACAGGAGAAGCCCTAAGAGGAATGGATAAGAACCTTGAAGCCAAGAGCGACGGAGTTCGTTATTTCATGAATCGAATATGGACACCGATGTTTGGTGGGTTTAGAGAAATCGTCATGGACGAAGCCCATAAAACACGATACTCCATACATCCCGGCTCCGATAAGATGTATAGCGATCTCAAGAAGTTGTACTGGTGGCCGAACATGAAAGCCGATATTGCTACCTACGTGAGCAAATGCCTGACATGTGCCAAAGTCAAAGTGGAATACCAGAAGCCTTCGGGTTTATTACAACAACCAGAAATACCCGAATGGAAGTGGGAGCGGATAACCATGGATTTCATAACAAAATTACCCAAAACAGCAAGCGGACTCGACACCATTTGGGTAGTTGTTGACAGGTTAACTAAGTCAGCGCATTTCCTACCGATCAAAGAGACGGATAAATTGGAGAAGTTAACAAGGACATACCTCAGAGAAATTGTACGACTACATGGTGTGCCCATATCCATTATCTCAGACCGAGATAGTAGATTCACCTCAAGGTTCTGGCAGTCGCTACAAAAAGCTTTAGGGACAAGACTAGACATGAGTACCGCTTATCACCCACAAACTGACGGCCAGGACGAGAGAACTATACAAACCCTAGAAGACATGCTGAGAGCTTGCGTAATCGATTTTGGAAAAGCATGGGACACACATCTACCATTGGTCGAGTTCTCGTACAACAATAGCTACCACACCAGTATCAAAGCTGCCCCGTTCGAAGCCCTCTATGGCCGCAAATGCAGGTCACCTTTGTGCTGGGCCGAAGTGGGGGACACGCAACTAGCAAAAGGACAAGCAACTGACAACACGCTCACTGGACCAGAAATCATAAGGGAGACTACGGAGAAGATTGTTCAAATACGAGAACGTCTAAAAGCATTAAGGGATAGACAAAAGAGTTACGCAGATAAGAGACGCAAACCCTTGGAATTCCAAGTTGGAGACCATGTCCTACTCAAAGTCTCACCTTGGAAAGGTTTAATACACTTCGGAAAACGTGGAAAACTGAACCCTAGATACATCGGACCATTCGAGATCCTTGCCACGATCGGTCCAGTGGCTTACAAACTTAGACTACCTCAGGAACTCCACAACGTACACCCTACCTTTCACGTATCAAATCTAAAGAAGTGCTTATCCGACGAGACCCTTGTCGTCCCTCTAGACGAAATTGCAATAAATGAAAACCTCCAGTTTGTGGAGGAACCAGTAGAGATCATGGATCGGGAAATCAAAAGGACTAAACAAAGTCGAATACCCATTGTAAAGGTCCGCTGGAACGCCAAGCGAGGACCTGAATACACCTGGGAACGCGAGGATCAGATGAAACAAAAGTACCCGCATCTTTTTCCAAAAACTGTAAACTCTATCTTAGATTAAATTTCGGGACGAAATTCCCTTAACAGGGGGATGATGTGACAACCCTATATTTCCCAAAAGCATTGTAAACACTCGAAAGCTAAAAACAACGAAATTAACCTCGAAAATAAGGTGTTCAAGTATCTAAGTTGGGATGCATCAAATATTAGATATCATGTCAAGGTTTCCAAAAACATAAAGAACGCTCAAAACCGGGTTATATTGAAGAAATTATAACCACTCGTATATTTACGACACGACGTTAAAACATTATTTGACGTAAAAAGTAGAATCTCAATAAAATGCATTTTAGCCTTAAGTATCTAAACCAAAGTCGTAGATCTCGTTGAAAGGTGAGCGTACATAAAAAGATCGCCCAAATTGGACCTCGTATGAAGAAGTTACGGATTTTCAAAGTTTCGTAACAGTAGTAGAGGGCTAAAAACTCGGATTGAAGATCGAGTGTTATTTAGCTATCGCCACCTAAACGGAAGTTGAAGATCTCCTCAGTAGTAATAAAACGATAAAAAGACAAACGAAAACCGACGTCGAATAAAGAACCTATGAATTTTTAACGAACTTTAGGAGGCCCGGCCTATTAAAATTATATCATTAAAAATAAAGTCAAAACTAGCCGACGGAGTCTAAATGAAAGTTGTAGAGCATAATCTCACCTACGCGTGGATATAAAGAACGTGAAAACGGAGCTCGTACGCGAAAGTTACGGAATTTAGAAGTCGGAAGCCAGGATTACGCCCCGCGTAATATAGGAGTACGCCCCGCGTACTAGACCCAGAGTCGAGTCCCATCGGCCCGCCCAAGCTACGCTTAGCTAGACCTGAGTCGTAAGCCATGACGCATTATTACGCCCCGCGTAACCGAGTACGCCCAGCGTACTCCGGAAGTACGCGCCGCGTACGAGGGTTTCCAGCCCTATAAATAGAAGGCATAAGCTCGAGTTTAAGCACACATTCACAAATCTCCAGATACTCTCACACCCTTCCAAGCACCAGAGACCATTCCCTCACCTCGGTTTCCGCACTCGAGCCCCCGACGAAAGATTTACGCTGCAGAGATCCCCGAAGAGCCCGACGACGCAACCATCCGCGGTCGAAGTTCTGCTCAACCCTAGCCTCTCTCTTCAAACTTAACGAGTGAGTTCATACCCCTAATTTTCAATTCTTTTCACGTTTTAAGGGGGGGAATACAAGTACATTACAAATCAAAGTATCATTTTTATAATATCGTTCTTATAGGGTTTTGATACAAAAATAACTTTATGTTTAAAGGGCTATTATATCACCAAGTTGTTATTACCAAATGGGAACATACTTTTGAGAAACTATAATGAGTGTAGTATTCAAGTGATTCATACATTTTACATATACATCTCGACAAATGAAATGCTTTCAAAAGAAGTAAAGTCTTTATTATCGTAAATCTGTTTATACCAAGTAATGTGAGACAGCTTCACGTACGTTCGAGTATGCATTATTAAGTCCTGTATTATATACCATAATCCCTTGTAGGGGGAGCGTGATACTTGTGTATAGATCTATACGGGATTGACAATCCCACACCTAAGCTGTTAGCTACAGCTAGGCCGGCAGGCCTGGGGTGACAAATGTCATAACAGTTCCAACGCCTGAAGAACGTTGTTACAGGTCATCAGTGTCAATAGCATGGTTATAAAACTCACATAAAAGTATAAAAACAAGTTTGATTTACGAGATTCATATATGCATTTCAGTTTTCCATTTTATTGTTAACACAAATTTTATCACTATTATTCAAGCATGGAAAACACTAATGCACTCCAACACGGGAAACTTTTCAAATCATCTATAGAAAATATTGGATTTTCTGAAAACCTCGTTCATCGAGTTACTATCAAAAAGGACATACTTTTCAATGCAAAACACTTATGAACTCACCAACTTAATTGTTGACACTTTTTCGAAACCACTTGTATTTCTCAGGGAATCAGTAATACAGGTAACCACCAGCTTTTGGCGAAGGGAACACTAAGGATGTTTTATTATTGAACATTTATTATCTCATTGTAATATTCTTTTGCTAATATGTATAACGCAACAACAAACGTTTTCATTATATATGTGATGGTTGTGTTACTTTCTTTACAATATTCAATGGTTGTGATACTGCGTGAAGTCATCCACCCCCGAATGTTTCCGCCATTCTGGTTTGGGGGTGTGACATGAGATAGAAAGTGATGTTAAAGTGGTGTGGTCAACGGATCTGTGTACCGGTCGTGTCCTCCGGTTAAATGAATGGAAAGAAAAAAAAACATTCACAAACATGATTAAAGCATTTTATCGAGCCAATGGTGTGCATATTGGAAGTTCCTTTCAAATCTTCTAAATGTTGCAGACATGAACACCAATTCAGTTGCCTGTCAGTGGGAATGTTATAGACATAATGTTTAAAAAATAGAACAAATCGATGAAAAGACGTTAATAAACTAATTGTCTGACGTTAATGAACTAATTGTACTCACCTATAGTCGAATTCCATCTTTCTCTTCATCTTTATATCCCTCATATATATTTGTATCTGTTGCATAAAAAACCGACGACCGGAGAATACCAACCAAGAGGATGTGACGCTTCCATTCGTTGAGAGAGGTGGCAGGAGAAATTCGATGCTTTTAGTGTGTTGGGGGTGTGTCGTAGACGATGGGTTTGGAGTGGGTTACTGGTAGCGCTATAGGGTGAAGATGATGAAGACAAATCGAAAGCGGAAGAAAAGCATTTGTGGAGGAGCTGTGATGAGTAGAGGCAAAACGGAAGAGAGAAGGTGGACGAGACCAAAATTAGAACACAGACGAAGAAGAGTCGGTGAGAAGAGGTGGAGCAGAGTCGACTTTGATGGAGGATTTGAAATAATCAAGTCTTTTGTTGGGAGAGTACACCGATTGATCGACACCAATCCAATCTCTATTAGTTTAGATTGGCGGTGGAACTGGACATAAACAAAGAGAGAGGAAGCCAAGTACGGAATCCTGTCAGAAATTGGCCGTGGTGGAAGAAAAGTATCCACCAAGAATATACAAAATTACATGAAATGACCCCTAAAATATAGACAAAATGATCACTTTGTGATATATATATATATATATATATATATATATATATATATATATATATATATATATATATATATATATATATATATATATATATATATATATATATATATATATATATATATATATATATATATATATATATACAACGTATCAGAGATAAAATTACCATAACTTTTTATTAATATTATATAACGTATCAGAGATAAATTAAGCAAATCACTATCACAACTAATGATATTAAAGTTTCAAATAAAAAATTTTAAACTTTTTCTAAAAACGTTTTGCTTTTGTAATTATATGTCAACTTTGAAGTTATAACCAACTTTAAAATTTTAGTATATCTCTTAACTAATAATTTATTTAAAATTACATATTTAAAATAACTAATTAATAATTACGAATTTATACTATGAAAATTTAATTAATTTTGTATTCGTGGGTCCTAGGGATTATAAACAATTACTCTTATATACAACTTGTATAGATTGATAGGCTTGCTTCATTCCAACGCTTTAAAAGCATCATGAGGTTAGATTATACAGTGTGGCAAACACAATGTCGTCGACAACTTACTTTGCAAGTGTGGCCAACGACAACAACGTCCCTCGATTCATTTTCTTTCTGGTAATGTGCCGCTCATTTTTGACGTCTATTTTCTATTATTTTTAAAACATCTTCCAATCTCATTTTAGATTTTGATTTTTATGTGAAACTAATATTTGATCACCCAACTCATACCGGCAGTGAACACTTTTGAAAAAATGAATACAAAGTATAAAAATAAAGTCTCGTTCCAAACAATTATGTATGGAGGAAGTGAGAAAAATTAAGATCAGAAAATGTATCTGATTTGGATAACACTATAAATGATAATTAATAAAGTAATTAATAAAAACGAAAACTATAAAGAATCTATGAGATTAATAGAAGCATTTCTAATGAAAAAATTTTATGGTGTGATTCCTTACCGGGTCCTCCTATAATCACGTAGTGTATACAAGTTGTATATAACTAAGATCGTATAGACCTTTGAATACGTGATCCTACTCTAAAACCACAATCAAACAAAGAACAAGAATTAAAGCGAAATAAAAAATTCTAAGTCTATAAAATCTTAATTATATATAAATTTAACGTATACACTGTGTAATTATAGACCTGCCAGTCAGGGTCTTTAGTTTTCACAGGATTTATTTATAGTATCATAAAATACTCCTATAATATTTTAAGCTTTATGTTTGGTTCTACAGCTTTCTTGGTATATAGAGTTGATAAGTTTTAGACTGGTTGCTCACCACAACTATTCTCAGGCATACATTAGTCACCTCTCGGATAATTATAGTTTATCAGACTATATTCATCACAGACTTGATTACATACACCAAAGTTTAATCGTAGTGTCCTACTTATCTTAATACTTTTGTTTTATTCTTATTATGACATTGTTCTAGTATTTATGTATGTATAATTCTATAAAATATTATTATATTTAAAAGTATAGCTCTTGGTCAGAGTGTTTTATTCCCATTTTATTTATAGTTGTATATCTTGTATGGTTTGATATACTAGTTCACTATAAACAATGTTCTGATACCAATCTGTCACACCCACAAACTAGAACGGAGGGAGGATGGAGTGACTTCATGTACCGTATCATAACAATTGAATATAATTGAAACATAGCAACTCAAACATTCATACATAGAGAATTCAAGTTTACATTGTTTACAACACTTTGTTTGTTCAAAAGTTAAATACAAATACTGAAAAGTAAAAAACATGAAATGACGACGCCGACCCTCAAGAAAGGTTGAATACCTGTCTAGTGGTTTCCTGAGAATACAAGTGATTTTGAAAAGTGTTAACAATTAAGTTGGTGAGTTCATAAGCGTTTTTGTGTGAGAAGGATTTGTAACATTTTCGCGTAAAATGATTTGTATACTTCTAGAAAATCCAATATTTTCTTAAATGTAGATGTATGCATTTCTGTTATATCTTTTCCTTGTAAGATAATAATGTATGTTTCTAGAAAATCCAATATTTTCTTTTGTAAATAAAATGTAGTCTTAGGCCTTAAGACCAAAAATGTACAAGTTTTCTTATGCTTAAAAGTTGTGATGCGAAGTAGGAAATTCATGTAAGTAGTGTAACCCTTACTGGTTCCTTCTATGATTACTTAGGGCATACAAGTTATATATGATTAAGATCGAACGGACAGTCGATTGAATGATTCTGCCATAAGCCCACAACCAAACAAGGAACGGGAAGTAAAGCGGAAATCATACATTCGACTACCTATCGGTTCTTCATTTTATATAACCCTAACGCATACACTAAGAAACTATATAGAAAATGATAATGGTCCTATGATAAATATAAATTGCACTGTACTGGAAAATAGTTTATTGTAATTGTATCTGTATGTAATCTTTTTTTAATGTATGTGTCTGGATTCACCATCTGTACTGTAAAATATTGTATTGTAGTTTTAGTATTAAATAAAACTGATTGAAGTTATCTATGTATTCATACACTAATCGTATTGGTAATACCAACTTGTGATATTATAACCATGCTTGATGACCTAGGATGGGCTGATATGACGTTCTTCAGGCGTTGGCAAAGATACGACATTTTCCACCGCAGGCCTGCCGTCCTAACTGTAGCTAATAGTTTAGGTGTGAGTTTGTCAATCCCGTATAGATCTATACACAAGTGTCACGCTCTCCCTCCAGGAGACTCTAGTTATAAAGTCAGTTCTCTTGTTGGTACCTAGATAAGTACTTGATGTGTGTCTCACAAAGCTATATTGATGGTTACGTGTAGAATAATGAAAAACCTTTATGTAATGAATAAACTATATGTATGTCTCATAAACTATACCTATTATAGTTTATATGTTTGTTTGTTAAGAATCTTTATATAACCATTTATATAAATATGTAGTAATTATCTTGTCTAGTTTCAAAATGTAAGGTCAAAATATTATGTTTTGGGTTGTAATCCACAAAATAGTAACTAACCAGGATGTACTCCTTTTTTTTTTATGAAAGTTACATTCAAGTAAAAGCTTCAAAAACCATGTAGCTTACAAGTCATAAATTTCTTATGATTTTATAATAGAGATTATGTAAATAATATCTTATCTTTATTCTTTAACATAAAGATGAAAACATGTAAATTTTTGTGTGATAAACAAGGTTTTACTTGTACCCCCCTAAAAACATGAAAAAGCTTGAAAATGTGGGGGGTATAAACTCACATTGAGTGGATTTGTGGGTTATTTGATAAGATGGTATGAAGATTTCCAAGCAAAAATCCTTGGATAAGGTTGATGAACTTCTTGGAAATGGTATTATCCTAAAGGTTTTTAACACATAATAATATGTGTAAATAGTATGAAACTAACACGAAAGCGTAACAAAATACTAAATCAACAAGAAAACTTACCAAAAATACTAAGATTAAGCTTGAAGATTTAAATCCTTTAGAGCTTGGAAATGGATTCTTTGAAAGAAGAAGGAATGTTAATTAGAAAGTAGAATGAAGAATGGTGGGGTTTTGGTGCTTCCTGTGGCATTTACGAAGGAAAAACGTGATAAGACTCATGCCTAGTTATTTGTTGGATAATATGTTTATTCACTCGAGGTTTGCTTGGAAGACTGCCAACTATGCATGGGAAAATGTATTAGGCATCAAAGAATAAAGTCAATACCTCATAACTACTTTATTTGGCCGAAAAATCCACGAAACTCCTTAGCATGGCCGAAATCACATGTGATTTCAGCCTAGGGGAGGAGATTTTGGCCTAGGCTTTTAGGCGTTGTTGATTTCGGTCCAAATGGTGCTCCGTGGTAGTTTTTTCGGACTTAGTGGGTTCTAGGTTGTTGATTTCGGTTTTGGGTGTTCTAGGGTGGGTGGGGTACTAAGTCTAAATACTAATAAACAATGTTTTGAATCCATGATTTCTATTCCAACCATTTCACTCTTCTTGCTTTGTTAAAATTTGTTTGCTTTCAAGAGGTTATCGTAAATATGATTTCCAAAGTATGTATACCTATATACATATACTTATGCCATTTTGGTTTTCAAGGTTTTATTGTAATAGGGTTACAATTTAGATCTTGCTTGATCCAAATCTTTCGGGTTGCCACATCATCCCCACGTTAGAGGGAATTTTGTCCCGAAATTAGCATCTTGGACAACTCTTGCAACTAGGAGAATAGTTACGGGTATCCCTTTTTCTTCTGGTCTCTTCGTTCGTAGGTGAATTTAGGTCCTTGCTTGGTGTTCCAGCGGACCTTCACTATTGGTATTTTTGACTTTTTTCTTTTAGTTTCCCTGCCCATGATCCCTATATGTTCCCCTTGGGGGTGTAGATTCTCGTTTACCAAAAATTCGTCGAGTGGGACTACAAGACTTTCGGTGGTCAAACACTTCTTAGGGTGACATGTTGAATGTGGGATGTATGTCGCTGAGTTCTCGTGGCAATCGAAGTTTGTGAATCATCGGGACGATCCTGGAAAGGATCTCGAATGGTCTAATAGAATTTGTGTACTTGATGCCCTAGAGGTAGTGTCTCTTGTCACACCCCCAAACCGGAATGGCGGAAACATTCTGGGGCGGAGGACGTCATGTACGGTATCATAACAATTCCATAATAGTATAACAAAGAACAACATCCATTGTATTTAAAATATAGTTAATACATGTGTTTTCTTAGTATCCATTGTATGAAACCAAAAATGTATAGCAAAATAAAATAAAAGATGAGTCTTGAATAGGCTCCGTCTTCTAAAAAACCCAGGTGAGTGTACCTGTCTACCGGTTACCTGATAATACAAGTTATTTTGAAAAGAGATTATCAACATTTAAGTTGGTGAGTTCATAAGCATTTAGTATTTGAAGTTTGTATTTGTTCCATGAAAATGTTAGTATGTTCCCCAGAAAATCCTATATTTTCTCTATTAAATGAAAAGCAATCTTAAGCCTTAAGACCATAATGTTTGTATGATTTCGTACTCTGAAATAGTGTAAGTGTGTCTTTTCCATAAATGTATGTTTTTTGTGATAGAAATTAGCGTACTGCACTTGTATGAAATCTATAGTGTAATAGCTCTGGAAAATAATGATAGGTAGTCCTATTAATTAAAATAAAACCACTAAAGTAATGTTTGTTTCGTAAACCGAATGGTTTAGTTAATGCTTAATGTGAATGAGATTATAACCATGCTTAATTGACTAGTATACTGCACGACGTTATTCAGGCGTCGAAAAAGTTATAAAATTTATCACCCGTACACCTGCCGGTCCCAATTGTAGCTAACGGCCAAGGTGCATGATAATCAGTCCCATATAGATCTATACACAAATTCACGCTCTCCGTCCAGGAGACTCTGGCTATAAAACATGACTTAGCAAGGATTTTACTAAGTACCATGAAGTAGTATCTCACATTCTAGAATTAACTCATTTACGTATAGTATGTAGATGTCTTCTTGTTCTTGTAAATGAATAATTTACTTGCAATGAAAATTAAATTGTACTTATGTATTGATACATGTAATGTATTATTGAGCTAGGTAATAGTGTGAATGGATCTCAAAACTATACCTATTATAGTTTACAAATATTATGTTTAAACTAGAATGATTGACCATGTTATTGAAATAAGTTTAATACTCATATATATATATATATATATATATATATAATATATATATATATATATATATATATATATATATATATATGTCATGTATAATTAAGGTTTAACTGACAGTTGGATAGGTGATCCTATCCAAAGCCCACAACCAAACCAGGAACAGGAGTCAAGGCAAGAGCAATAGTTCTAAGTCTGTTATATCCTAATTATACATAAAGATATATATGAATATAGTTTGATAAAAACAACAATTTAAGAGTTTGAAAAACAGTTTAAAATGGTTTGATAAGTTTATAAAAGTGTTAAGTATCCCAAAAGCGATTTGTAATCTTATGTAAGTATTAACACACATATCTTGTGTTTTTCTTGTATTCTCCCCTAAAAGCATTTAAAAATTGTAAAACATAGGGGTATGAACTCACCTTATGTGAGTGTTTGAGTGAAGATACGGTGTAGTAGAGTTAATTCCACGAGTTAGAACTGTAACAAAACCGAGTCCTAATAACATTTTATGTAATATATATGTATATAATTAGCGAATATTGTAATAAACGTGTTATGGAATAGCCTAAGATGTAAGAATCACTTACAAAATGGAAGGATTAGAAGTGAACTATGAAAGTTTTAGGAGTTTTCGGCCAGCTGGGCATTTTCGGTCACTTGATGATTCAAGTAGTGTTCTTGGTGAACCCAAGAGGATCAAGGTGTTTTTGGTTGGGGTTTAAGGAGATTGGATGATGATTTTGAAAATTATGAAGAACAATTGATGGATTCGGTATGATCCCATGAAGATTCAAGTGATCCTCAGATGATAGTTGAGAGAGAATGGTGGGTTTTTGGTTGTGTTCTTGAGAGAAAAAGAGGTGTTTTTGGCTAGAAGGTGTGATAATGAGGCATTGATTTCATTCCCCATGTATATATGGCCGAAAACATGATGGGACACCTTCGTTGGGAATGACAAAACACTTAGGATCTCATGCCAATGTATAGAATTTAGGGGTTCTCGGTCAGGAACTCTACCTGAGAAGTAGTTTTCGGTTGAGAATAGTTTGTTGTCCAAAGAGTCTACGGCCGAAAGTGGTTTGCGGTCCGAAGGAGTAGTCTCGCAGGTTTGCGGCCGGAAAGGGTTTTCGGTGCGAGGGTTTGGACTTATGCGAGGGGTTTCGATGGGAAGGCTCCTACGCGAGACATCTCGGCTCGAGTGGTTTTAAATTCAAAATTTTACAACAATATTAATAAGAGGTTTATGTATATATAGATTATTAACTTAACTTTAATAAATGAACGAAACATACGAATTTGACTTTTGTTTGACATGTTTGACTAAGAAAAATAATGGGTTGTCGCATCATCCCCTTGTTAAAGGGAATTTCGTCTCAAAATTTAAGTCTAAAGCGATACACATGGACTAGGGAAAAGATGTGGGTACTTTTGTTTCATTTGATCTTCCCGTTCCCAAGTGAAATCACGTCCCCGCTTGGCATTCCAGTGAACCTTCATTATGGGTATACAAATTTGTTTGGTTTGTTTGACTTCCCTATCCATGATTTCTACTGGTTCTTCCACAAAGTTGAGGCTCTCATTGATCTCGATTTCATCGAGTTGTATCACAAGAGTCCATCAAATAGACACTTCTTTAGGTTAGACATGTGGAAGTTAGGGTGTATGTTGCTAAGTTCTTGGGGTAGTTTGAGTTTATAAGCTATTGAGCCGATTCTAGCGATAATCTCAAAACGCCTAATGTACCTTGGATTCAGTTTGCAACGCTTTCCAAAGCGTATCATGCCCTTCCAGGGTGAGACCTTCAACAGCACACGGTCACCAACCTGGAATTCCAAGGGTTTTTGTCTTTTGTCTGCGTAGCTCTTCCGTCTGTCTCTAGAGGATTTCAATTGTTCACAAATCTGAACAATCTTTTCAGTCGTCTCTCTGATGATTTCCTGGCCAGTGAGAGTGTTGTCGGAAAATTTTCCTTTAGCTAGTTGCGTATCACCCACTTTAGCCTAGCATAGAGGGGATCAGCACTTCCGGCCACAGAGGGCTTCAAATGGAGCAACTTTGATACTGGTATGGTAGTTGTTGTCGTATGAAAACTCGACCAATGGTAAATGGGTATTCAATGCTTTACCAAAGTCGATCACATAAGCTCTCATCATTTCTTCTAATGTTTGAATCATTCTCTCACTTTGCCCATCAGTTTGTGGGTGGTAGGCTGTACTCATGTCCAACCTAGTTCCTAGGGATTTTTGTAGCGACGGCCAGAATCTTGAGGTGAATCTACTATCTCTATCAGAGATAATAGATATTGGAACAACATGTAGTCGTATGATCTCTCTAATGTATGTTTTGGTTAGTTTCTTCCTCTTGTCAGTTTCTTTAATTGGCAGGAAGTGCGCGGACTTGGTTAGCCTGTCAAAGATAACCCAAATGGTATCGAGGCCACTCGTTGTCTTGGGTAACTTGGTTATGAAATCCACTGTAATCCACTCCCACTTCCACTCAGGTATTTCGGGTTGTTGTAGTAAACCTGAGGGCTTTTGGTATTCCACCTTAACCTTGGCGCAAGTAAGACACTTGCCCACAAAGGTAGCAATTTCTGCTTTCATGTTTGACCACCAATACAACTTCTTGAGGTATAGATACATCTTGTCTGAACCTGGATGAACGTAGTATTGAGTATTGTGGGCTTCATCCATGCCAATGTCTTTGAACCCACCAAACTTTGGTGTCCATATCCGATTCATGAGATAACGGACTCCGTCACCCTTGACTTCTAGGTTCTTATCCATCCCTCTTAAGGCTTCGACCTACTACATTCTCTGATTTCAAGGCTTCCTGCTGAGCCTCTTTGATTTGTGTGAAAAAATGTGAATGGATTTTCATAGTAAATGCTTTGAATCTACGACTTGAGCACTCCTTCCGACTAAGGGCGTTAGCTAGTACATTGGCTTTACCGGGGTGATAACGAATTTCGCATTCATAGTCATTTAGTAGCTCGACCCACCGTCGCTGTCTCATATTGAGCTCCTTCTGGTCATATATATGTTGAAGACTTTTTTGGTCTGTAAAGATAGTTCTCTTCGTACCATATAGGTAGTGTCTCCAGATCTTCAAAGCAAATACTACTGCTCCTAGCTCAAGATCATGAGTAGTGTAGTTGACTTCCTGTGTCTTAAGCTGTCTTGAAGCATAGGCAATGACCTTTCCCCATTGCATAAGAACACAGCCAAGTCCTTGGTTGGATGCATAACAGTGTACTATGAAATCTTCTATCCTTTCTGGAGGGGACAATATCGATGCGCTGCATAGGGCTTGCTTGTCTGTGTTCGTCCGAATGGTAGCATGTACACTCGTAGGTCCTGGGAAACTTTTGTACGGAAGTTCATGGTAAGACTTATACCTGGTCCATCCATCATCACCTCGTGTATACAAGTTGTATATATTAAGATGGACAAGACAGTTGGATGGGTGGCTCTACCCCAAGTCCACAATAAAAAAGAAACAGGAGATAGGGCGGAAACACACATCCTCATTTTGTAGAATCCTAATTATATACCACTCTCACGCATACCCTTGATAATGATAGATTAATCATATTTATCCTTAGTCTCTATGCTTAAACTTGACTTGCTACACGCTTGGTATCCTCGAAAGGTCTGTTGGGGATACTTCGGGAAGGTTATGGAAGGTGTGGTACCCCTCGCGTGAGTACTTCGGAAGTTTGAAGCGATAGACGATTCTGAGGTTTGTATCTGGTTTGTTGTTATGAGTGATGAGGGTTTTGTTAGTCGGTTGGTTAAAGCGAAAGGTTATTTTGGTAGCACTCGTGATTGGTATGGTGAGGACCAAGCCAACCCATGTCGGATGACAACGTCGAAACTTCTTATTGATACATGAGTTAAGTTGATTCGGAAGGAGTGTTTGCTAGAGTGATAGTGCATCCTATGTGTACTTTCTAGTGCTTTCAGTATTATCCTTGTCAATATAACTGCGAATTATTGAGTACCGTGCTAAGCGAGGACTAGCAGTAAAGGTTCTTAGTTCTTATATGAACGTTGTGATTGTTCGGACTAGAGATTAATTTAGTTACTTTTTAATTGGTGCAAGGCTTAGTAAAATTTTAAGTTGTAACAAATTATTGTTTGGAAGCATACCAAAAATCCAGAAGAGTTCCTTGTTGTCTTGACCTGTCCTATTGTTAAACTCCTCCCTCTCCTCCGTCATTCCTTTCTGATAGACAAGCTCTCCTGAAACGACCTGTTGCCTTGCATCGACGACATACTTGGCTTACACCGAACTTGGTGGTTGAAGCGATGGATCGGGCAGGGGCCCTACAGAATCGAGCGGTGTGCCCCTTATTGTTGCAACTCTTACAATGGATCTCTCGGCAGGCTCCCTTGTGATGGAAGTTACACTTGTCACGCTTAGGAAGTGTTCCAACATATCGCATGGCTGGTACTGGAGTGGCAGATGTTCTGACTATAGGGGATGCCACATGGTGTTGTCTCTTGATAGGACTTTGATTATAACTGCTCCCCTTGTTCCAAAATTTTTGCTTCTTATTCTTAGGTTTGTGTTCTGGGGTGTCCTTATTGAAAAACGCTCGTTGGTACCCTTGATTGTAACTAAGTTTAGAATTTTCGATACTGCCTCCGCTTCCGTTGGCGTTGTTAGCATTAAGTTGTGCCATGACGACTGTTATGGCGGCTGTGACCGTGGCTTGGATAGTGGCGGAGTCTATTTGTAGAATCAGTATTTCGCTAGCTGGTTGGTTACTTCCATGTGAAGGCATGATTCTGTTGCATGGTGAGAAACGAGCTTGTGCGTAATGATGGTCGTTGATAGCTGTATTCTATCTATTTATATACACATATATAAATTTCGTGTTTTTCTGAACTATTCTCAATGTTTCTGTCAACATTCCTGATATGTGTTTGTGGTAGTGTGTAGAAGTAGGTATTGTATGAGTGTTAAGTTCGCCCATCCCAGTACTTCTCTCGACCAAGCATTCATAACTGTAGAGTTCTGATGGGATCTGGTGCATTAGTGTTGGGATGATCGCACCCCTAGGTCTACGAGGAGGCATTTTTGTACCATTTGGTTTAAGAATGAAACGGTGATAAGTACTTAGTAATGTTTACAAGTCATGGGTTATTTCAACCTAATTTATTCTAGTTCTGAGTGCATCATGTTCCGATCTTATAATGTTTTGAAAATAATTCATAACAGAGGTCTATGTAAAATAAACTTATGAATTCTTAGTAGTGACTATCCTTAACTGAAATTCTGTGACCTGGTTTATTGTTACTAGTGGCAATGAAAGAGGCGATAAGCCTAACACATAGTGTGAGTAGTGTAATCACTAACTCACCAGGTTATATTAGTATATCAAGTATTAGTGTGATGTGTAAGGTGCTCTGCCACCTCGCATGTCTTGCAAGTGGTTCCTTTTGCTCTCTGTCCTTGCTATGATTGTTCTAGCTTTAGCTGTAAAGTTTTGTTGTCTGAGGGCATTAGTATAGTGTTCTTGTTCTCATAGATGGGTTGAGTCCTAGCTCTGTCATGCTTCAGGTTTTATTACTGAATTCCTTTACTTCATAATGAAGAATTTGAACCTGAATGTCCAAGCGAGCTTCGCATGTCTGCTTCTGATAAGGTAAGTGTCCTTAATGATTTCTCTAGTTCCTTACTCCTCGTCTGTTCCCTTCTCGGAATCCTCCTTATGAATCCCTTTTTGTTCTTCCTTGATTTCCTCGGTTGGCTGTTGTAGTAGAGTGGCTACACCTATCTATGTTGTTCGTGTGAGAATGGGAATGTCTAAAGAATTTTATGAGATTAATAAAAACATTTCTAACAAGATTTTTATGATGATCCTTACCGGATCCTCCTATAATTATGCAGTGTATGAAAGTTGTATATAACCAAGATCAAATAGACCTTCGAATAAGTGATCCTACTCTAAGACCACAACCAAACAAGGAACATGAAGTAGAGCGAATATCATAAATTCTAAATCTATAAAATCTCAATTATATATAACTCTGAGAGCATACACTCCGAAATTATAGACCTGCCGGTAAGGGTCTTTTAGTTTTCACATAAGTCAGTTATAGCTACTTAAAATACTCCTATAGTATTTTAATTATATGCCTGATTCTAAAGTTTCTTGATACATGAACTTGGTATGTTTTTAAACTTGTTGTTATCTTATAGTATTCTAAAATACTGCTGTAGTATTTTAACTTTATGTATTGTTCTAGATACTCTTTGTATATAGGGTTGGTAAGTTTTTGACTTGTCACAACACCATAGTCACTCCCAAACACATGTTGGTCATATCTCAGATAAATATTGTTGATCATGTTATATTTATCGCAGATATAATTACATAACTATCCAGGTTTAACCGTAGTGTCCAACTCATCCTAAATACTTTTATGTAATTCTTACTATGATATTGTTTCTAGTGTGTATGTATATATATGCATGTATGTATACTTTTCATAAAATACTTATATTTTTAAAAGTAAACTTTTAGTCAAAGCACTACGACCCCATTGTATTTATAATTGTATATCTTTTATGGTTTGATATACTTAGTTCACTATAAACAATGCTCTGATACCAATCTATCACACTCCCACACCGGAACGGCGGAAACGTTTGGGGGCGGACGACGTCATGTACATTATCATAACAATTGCATAATAGTATAACAGGCAACAACATCCATTGTATTTAAAATATAGTTAATACATGTGTGTTCTTAGTATTTATTGTATGATACCAAAAATGTATAGAAAAATAAGAAAAAAGATGAGTCTTGAATAGGCTCTATCTTCTAAAAAACATGGGTGAGTGTACCTGTCTACGGATTCCCTGATAACACAAGTTATTTTGAAAAGATAGTATCAACATTTAAGTTGGTGAGTTCATAAGCATTTAGTATTTGAAGTTTGTATTTGTTCCACGAAAATATTAGTATGTTCCCCAAAAAAGCCCATATTTTCTCTATTAAATGAAAAGCAGTCTTAAGCCTTAAGACCATAATGTTTGTATGATTTTGTACTCTGAAATAGTGTAAGTGTGTTTCCATAAAAGTATTCTTTCTGTGATAGAAATTAGTGTACCGCACTTGTATGAACTCTATAGTGTAACAACTCTGCAAAATAACGATAGGTGGTCCTATTACTTAAAATAAAACCACTAAAGTAATGTTTGTTTTGTAAACCGAATTGTTTAGTTAATGATTAATGTGAATGAGATATAACCATGCTTACTTAACTAGTATACAACATGGCGTTCTTCAAGAGTCAAAAAAGTTATGATATTTGTCACTCGTAGACCTGCCGGTCCCAACTGTAGCTAACAGCCAAGGTGTGAGATTGTCAGTCCCATATAGATCTATACACAAATTCACGCTCTCTCTCTCCAGGAGACTCTGGTTATAAAACATGACTTAATAAGGATTTTACTAAGTGCCATGAAGTGGTATCTCACATTCTAGTATTAACTCGTTTACTTATATTATGTATATGTCTTCTTGTTCTTGTAAATGAATAATGTACTTGCAATGAAAAGTAATTTGTACTTATGTATTGATACATGTAATGTATTATTGAGCTAGATAATAGTGTGAATGGATCTTAAAACTATACCTATTAAAGTTTACACATGTTATGTTTGTACTGGAATGATTGAACATGTTATTGAAATAAGCTTAATACTCATATATATATATACCTGGCATGTATAATTAAGGTTTAACTGATAGTCGGACATGTGATCCTACCATAAGCCCGCAACCAAACAAGGAATAGGAGTCAAGGCAAGAGCAATAGTACTAAGTATGTTATATCCTAATTATACATAAAGATATATATGAATATAGTTTGATAAAAACAACAATTTAAGAGTTTGAAAAGCAGTTTAAAATGGTTTAATAAGTTTATAAAAGCATTAAGTATCCCAAAAGTGATTTGTAATCGCATGTAAGTATTAACACAACTATCTTGTGTTTTTATTGTATTCTTCCCTAAAAGCATTTAAAAAACGTAAAACATAGGGGCATCAACTCACCTTATGTGAGTGTTCGAGTGAAGATACGGTGTAGTAGAGTTAATTCCACGAGTTAGAGCCCGTAACAAAACCGGGTCCTAATAGCATTTCACGCAATATATATGTATATAATTAGCGAATATTGTGATAATGGAACGACCCAATTTTCACGTCCAAAAATTTATTTTTAATTAATTAATTTAATTAAACATTCGTAGGAAAATATTGTCGAATCATAACATCTCATAAAACATTGTATAATGTCTAAAAACCCAAATCATAAAATGGTGATAAAGTTAGAGTACAATCCCAAGGAATCTCATAGTGTGGAATCTGAAATGTGTGTATGATGTGCATCTACCGCGCCGACTCATTCCCCCTTCGCTGAAGAGGTACCTGAAACAAAACTGAAAACTGTAAGTACGAAGCTTAGTGAGTTCCCCCATCGTACCACATACCATACAATCACATAACATACATATACTGTCAGGCATATCTGGATGCCCGACCAACCCCTTCGTTCCTCTCGACCGGATACTGCCTAGCATACCTGGGTGCTGGCCTCCCCTTTGGTCCTCTCGACCGGATACTGCCTAGCATATCTGGGTGCTGGCCTCCCCTTCGGTCCTCTCGAACGGATACTGGGGACTATTTCACCCCCTTACTACTACCACATAACACATATCACATAATCTATCTAGCATGGCTAGGGTATGACTACCCCCTCGGCCCTATCGACCGGTAATCTGGCGACTATCTCCCCTAGTGTCACTGGCACATAGCATCATATCATACTATCACAAAAACATATTAGGTAGTAGCAAACCTAGATGAATATCATGGAGACAATCATCTAATGATACAACTCCTACTGATGGGCCGACATTGTGGCCGTAGACCCACTGCTACTCGAAGGTAACTCACCTCGCACGAGTAGCTGCTGATAATCTGTGTGGCGAAACCTCTGTCTGCTGCTGCTCCAGAAATCCTCCGGCTATAATCCCCACAAAACACTCAGTCAGAATCTGATATCTACTCTTAGGGTAAAATGACTATTTTACCCTTAACCAAGTCCAAGTTAAATTCAACTTCCAGTTGACACGACTCGCCGAGTTGGGCCGTCAACTCGTCGAGTCCCTAACCCTTTACCCGTCCGTATCCACGACTCTACTCGTCGAGTTTAGCAACGACTCGACGAGTTCCCCTTCTATGTGAGCATCGAATGAACCTTCATCCGACTCGCCGAGTTGTATGAACAACTCGTCAAGTTTACCTTCATCTGATAAACAAGTCATGTCCTTGACTCGCCGAGTTGTATGAAAAACTCGTCGAGTTCATCTTCAACTATTAGGAGATTGCCTTGTACGCGCCGAGTCTGCTCTAGCACTCGTCGAGTCCTATGAACTCCAGGTCTCCCAACACGTCTAAACAGCTATGGGACTCCCTTTTCTAACAACTGACCATCGTAGAAGGGTTTAAGATGGCTGAAAGCACATCGAATCACCGTGTCCCAAGAACGACTCGCCGAGCCAACCTTGATCATTTCTATACAGTCGATCTAAATGGGATTTAACACACCAAAACCATAGATTTGGCCTCCTAATGTCCATTTTATACGTAAAGTTCCAAACTTGATGCACATGCATGGGGTTTTTAGCTCAAAAGTCCATATAAGGTGCTCTATAATGTACATGGGGCTCTCATGGCCATAGAGTTGGCACCTTTATGCCATGAGACCTCTCTAATGACTCAGATCTGGAAGTAGAACCCCATGAATCACTTTATAAATCCGAAAATGGCTTAAGAAGCCCTAAATGCACCATGAATCTAAGCCCTAAAGATGAACAGCCAAAAAGGAAGACCAAAACATGGGGCATTTACCTTGCTTGAGCTGAAGATGAAGTAAGATCTCTGAATCTACAAGTATTTTAGACTTCGTCCTCGAAGTCTGCTACTCGTCTCCCGACTCGTCGAGTAGATCACTTAAGATGTCTACGGATCTCGACTCTACTCGACGAGTGGGTCCTCCGACTCGTCGAGTCCCAGAGAAAAACATAAAAAGCTTGAATTAAATGCGTACCAGGAATCGGGTGCTACAAATCTCCCCCACTTATTTTAGACTTCGTCCTCGAAGTCTGCTACTCATTCCTGGAACAGTTATGGGTAATGTTCCATCATCTCATCCACCAGCTCCCAAGTCCATTCCGAGCCCTTCCGGTGCTGCCATTACACCTTCACCAGCTCGACCCTCTTCTTCCTCAAATCCTTCGTCTTCCGGTCAAGGATTGCTACAGGTCACTTGATGTAATTCAGGCTGTCATCAACCTGAATATCCTCTAAGGGTACCACTGCTGAGTCATCCACCAGGCACTTCCGCAGCTGGGAGACGTGGAAAGTGCTGTGGATCTGGTTGAGTTCGGCTGGAAGATCCAACTTGTACGCCACCTTGCCCACCCGGGCTAAAACCATGAACGGTCCAATGTACCTGGGGCCTAACTTGCCCCGCTTCCTGAATCAGATAACAACTTTCCATGGCGACACCTTTAGGAGAACCATGTCCCCTACCTGAAACTCCAGGTCAGATCAGCGCTTGTCAGCATAAATTTTCTGCCGACTCTGAGCAGTTTGAAGCCTGCTCCAAACCTGTTGAATCCTCTCTGTCGGCTTGAGAACCACTTCGGTGCTCCCCATGACCCTCTGGCCAACCTCATTCCAACATATCGGGGTCCTTCACCTCCTCCCGTATAACATCTCGAAGGAAGGAAGGTCAATACTCGTGTGGTAGCTGTTGTTGTACGAGAACTCAGCCAATGGGAGGTAAGTATCCCAGCTACCACCGAAATCTAGCACACATGCCCGTAGCATATCCTCCAAATTCTGGATGGTCCGCTCGCTTTGACCATCCGTCTGCGGGTGAAATGTAGTGCTAAAAGTGCAGACGAGTACCCAACTCATCGTGGAATTTCTTCCAGAACCTGGAAGTAAACCGCACATCTCTATCTGAAATCACAGAGACTGGCACTCCGTGTCGTGCCACCACTTCCCGAATGTAGATGTTGGCCAACTGCTTAGCCGAGATACTCTCCTGGATCGGTATAAAATGGGCACTCTTGGTTAACCTATCAACGGTGACCCATATGGAATCCACTTCCCGCGCGGTCCTGGGAAGCTTTGTGAGAAAATCCATAGTAATATCTTCCCATTTCCACAGCGGGATATCCAACGGCAGCATCTTGCCATGTAGCCTCTGGTGCTCAGCCTTGACCTTCCTGCAGGTCAAGCACCGCTCCACGTACCATGCTACATCCCGCTCCATGCAGGGCCACCAATAGTCCAGATGAAGATCCCTATACATCTTCGTCGCCCTAGGATGAATGGAGAATCGAGATTTGTGCGCCTCCTCCATCAGAACCTGACGCACACCCGTGTGGCATAGTACCCACACCCTGTGGTGGAGGGTCAACAACCCTCGACTATCATAATCGAAGGAGGAAACCTGGCCTACAATACGCTCACTCTTCCGATGTTCCTCTTTCATGGCCTCCTATTGGGCCTCTCAGATCTGCTCCAACAGTGGAGTCACCACGGTCATCCTCATGCAGATATCCCTGATCGGTGCTGCCTTGCGGCTAAGCGCGTCTGCCACCACATTGGCCTTTCCCGGGTGGTAAAGGATATCACAATCATAATCCTTCACCACGTCCAACCACCGACACAACCTCATGTTTAGATTCGGCTGACCCATGAGGTACCTCAAACTCTTGTGGTCCGTGTAAATGGTACAACGGACCCCATAGAGGTAATGACACCAAATCTTGAGGGCGAACACAACAGCCCCCAGCTCCAAATCATGCGTCGGGTAGTTCGCCTCGTGTGGCTTCAGCTACCTCGAAGCGTAGGCGATGACATGCCCTCTCTGCATCAAAACCGCGCCCAAACGCGAAATAGACGCGTCACAGTACACAAGAAAATCCTTTATGCCCTGTGGCAGGGCTAATATCGGTGTGTCGCACAATCTCTGTCTCAGTGTCTCAAACGCTGCTTGCTGCTCAGGCCCCCAGCGAAAGACTACAACCTTCTTCGTCAGCCGCATCAAGGGTACGACTATCTTGGAAAAATCCTGGATGAATCTCCGATAGTAGCCGGCTAATCCCAAGAAACTCCGAATCTCGGATGGAGACTTCGGAACCTCCCATCTCATTACGGCCTCCACCTTAGCCGGGTCCATTGATATCCCGTTCTGGTAACAAGGTGCCCGAGAAATTGCACCTCGCGCAACCGGAACTCACACTTGGAGAACTTAGCATACAAGTTCTCCCTTCTCAAAGTCTCCAGAACCTATGGCAGATGCTCCTCGTGCTCCACCTGTGTCTTGGAGTAAACCAAGATATAATCGATGAAAACTATCACGGACCGATCCAACATTGGTCTGCACACGCGATTCATGAGATCCATGAACGCGGCAGGAGCATATGCGAGCCCGAAGGGCATCACCACGAACTCATAGTGGCCATAGCGCATCCGAAACACAGTCTTCTGCATATCCTCCTCTCTGACCCTCATCTGATCGTAACCCGAGCGCAAATCAATCTTGGAAAACCAAGATGCCCCCTGAAACTGGTCAAAGAGGTCGTCAATCCTCGGGAGTGAGTAACGGTTCTTCACTGTTACCTTGTTCAGCTCCTGATAATCTATGCACATGCGATGTGACCCATCCTTCTTCTTAATAAACAGGATCAAGGCTCCCCAAGGCGAACTACTTGGCCTGATAAATCCTTTGTCTAGCAGCTCTTGCAGCTGTGTAGACAACTCCTGCATCTCTGGAGGAGCTAACCAATACGGTGCCTTGGCTATCGGAGCCGCACCAGGGACTAGGTCGATCCTGAACTCCACCTGTCGCTCCGGAGGTATCTCAGGAAGCTCCTCTGGGAACACATCTGCGTAGTCTCGCACCACCGGTGTGTCACTCACTATCGCCTTACCTGTCTCCCGGGTATCCATGACATAGGTGACATATCTTGCGCAACCCTGCTGAAGGTAACACCTAGCCCTCGCTGCTGAACATAAAGCTGGTCCTCGTTGTGGCCTCTCACCCTGAATCACTAGCTCTCCCCCACTTGGGGTCCTGATTCGCACTAGCTGTTGTGCACAATCTATCACCGCCCCATTAGGGATCAACCAATCCGTGCCTATAATCACCTTGTTCCCTCGCAACGGAATGAGAACCAAATCCACTAGGTAGCACTCCTTGAATAACCTCAGCACACAATCGGTCATTGGCAATCTCTACCTCTAAAGGGAAATCCAACATGCCCGAAGACTCAGGAAACCTCTTGCTGAGTGCAAGGGAAACAAAAGATCGAGTGGCAACTGAGTCAAAAAACACATGTACTGGGATACCGTTCACATGGAACGATCCTAAACGTATACACAGAGCACATATCAATACCATAAGCATCAAATAAATAAACCAGAGGGAAAGAATCATACCCGTCACCACATCGAGTGTGGCGCGTGCCTTCTCGGTAGTCAATTGGAAGGCCTAACTCCTCACCACTGGAGCCTCTGACTTGCCCTGTCAGCCATCAGTAATCCGCAGGGTCGCTGGAGCTGGCGCCTTTACTGGCGCTGCTGCTGCCAACTGTGGGCAATTGGCCTTTTTGTGGCCCCTCTGGTTGCAGTGGAAATACAACAATTCCGACGTCTGAATAGCAGGTGTAGGGGCGGTACAATCCCTGCTGAAATGTCCCACCTTCCCGCACTTGTAGCAGCTAGACACCCCCAACCTACAAGCCCCCTCATGTGTCTTGCCGCATTTCCTGCAGCGGCCTCGGCTCTGCTGGCCTTTCGGCCCAGCATCTGATCTCTTGGACTTCTTCCCCGAAGCCCCAATAACCTGTCCCTCCTCAGCCTTCCTCTTCCAGATGTGCTCCAGATCAATCTCCCTCTCCCTTTCCCTGGCAATCATGGAATCCAAGGTAAGGCAAGCTGAAAAACTGACATGCTCCTGAATGTCAGCTCGTAGCATGTCATGGTAGCGGGTCCTCCTCATGTCCTCATCTCCTGCATACCGGGGAACCAATAACGCCCTCTCCCGGAACTTGGAGGTGATCTCTGCCACTGTCTCAGTCGTCTGTCTCATATCCAGGAACTCCCGGGCCAACTGCTGGAGTTCCACCGCAGGCACAAACTCAGCTCTGAATCGGGTCACAAAATCCGGCCATGTCATAGCCTCAATAGCCGAGGCTCCCAGAGAGTCACCAACCAACTCCCACCAATCCCTGGCCCAGTCCCTCAAGCATCCTACTGCATATCTCACCTTCCACCCTTGGGACAGAAGCTAGTCAACTATGCAGACTCAATGTCTGCAATCCATCGCCTGGCTACAATGGGGTCATTTTGTAACGCCCGGGTTTCAGGGCTAAGCACTTTTAGATAATGTAATAGTCTAGTTTAACTATTATAAATCTTTTTGAAGTAATAAAGATGAAATATTTTAATTCTATGCGAATTATGTGTATTTGTGTGCTTATTACTTAATTATAAAAGATATAATTAATAAAGGATAAAAATAAGCGTCAAAATTAAAGTGTGAGATAAGCCTGATATCTTTACATAAAGTTGTATTGGTCAAAACAAGGATTACAGGGATATAAATAACGCCGAAATCCGAGTTATAACGAAGAAGTTATGACTCGTTGAAGTTTCGCGATGGAACCAGCACGATACCGTGGAGCGTAAATAGCGAATTTATGACAGAGTGAAATTTATCCTTAGAGATCTAAATGAAAGTCATAGAATATGTTAAACTGAGAGCGTCCATAAAAAGAACGCCCAAATCTGACTTCGTATGAGGAAGTTATGATTTTTCGAAGTTTCAGATGAGTAGTCTACAACCCGAAATTCGAATATTAGATCGAATGGTTTTTAGCCGACACGACCTAAACAAGAATCGAAGATCTCGTTAAGAGTAGCGTAACGAGAAAAAGATGGGCGAAAACGGACATCGGATGAAGAAGTTATGAGAATTTAACGAACCAATCTTGTTCCGGCCTGTTAACAATGTAACTTTTAAAATAAAGACAAAATTAGCCGACAGTGTCTAAACGAAAGTTGTAGAGTACATTCCCGCCTTCGCATGGATATAAAGAACGTTAAAAAAGGAGCTCGTACGCCAAAGTTACAAATTTTTAAAGTTGAAGAATGAAATTGCGAGACTTGATGAAGAATTGATGACGTGGCAGTGATCTAGACCGTCCATCGTGGATCAGAGGTCGCCTCGGATTCAGAAACGTCGCCCTCGCATATGCCCCGCGTCCGAAGTCAGTACGCCCCGCGTACCCTCTCCCTTATCCATCCGAGACCGAGTGCGAGCCAGCTGGATCCTCCTGGCACCTTATCCGAACTACACCCAACATAGCTGCTGGACGTGTAACGTAGTCCGAGGCTGCTGGCGCCTATAAAAGGGGTCGGAACTCTTCCGAAAATTTCACACCTTTCTTCATTTCTTCTCTCTAAAATTTCTCTCTCTAGGGGTTTGAACCCTCCCCTAAGCCTAGGTGATCCCCTAGCACCCTAAGGAAGCCCCGAGGCTCCCGGAGTCCCGAGAAAAAGGGTCTTTCGGTTTCGGAAACGCTGCTCCGAGCAAAGCCCGATTTTCTTTAAAATCCATTGTAAGTGAGCTAAGCTTATGCAATTTTTAATATAGATTTCAAATAATTATAGTAATGTTATTAGGTCCTTCAAATAATTATTTGGGCTATTATTATGAGTTATATAAGTATCGTTTAACGCTTATATAATATTAATAATAGTCAAACTATTAATTAGTCGTGGTTATCGTTAGACTAAACCCTAGTGGTATTGATACTAGGTTTTTTCGAAGGAAAATTGTTTTGAGAATATCGAAGCGCTGTTCGAGTGCTGAGTCACTGCCTTTCAAGTGAGTGCATAGTTACTTTCAGCTTACACATAGATATGACGTATTCTATATAAATTACATGCAGTGTGTGCATATTATATGTATACTTGCTATCTATGCTAGGTGAACGATTTTATACACGTTTTAAATGGTTTGAACTATATATGTATTTTATATCTACAAAACGTGTTGGGTAAAACATGGGTAGATGTAATAGTTGTTGTGTTATAAAATAAAATAATGAGATGCCTCGTTATAGATGTTATTGATGATCCAGTCATCTAGCAGAGTATAGATGACGACCACGGACTATTATAGACAGTCCAGTGGAACACTAGTAGGCTCACAACCTGTAGGTGTTTATTTGAACAATGTGTTTATTTGAACCGTGTGCTCACCAGGTGTACTCCATCCCCCACATGGGTTTAAGATGTTTTAGGGACGTAAAGTGAGGATAACGGGAACGGGTAATCGAGTTTGTTTGGTGTTATAAAGTTAATAAACTTATTTATTGTGGGTTGAAAACCCTATGTGCTCACCATGCTCCCAAGCTTGACCCATTCAGTTTCTTGTATTACAGGTAGTGGCGCATGAGCATAGATGTGATGTCTTGGGATGAGATATTAAAGGATTTTAGGCCTGTAAATACGAAATAATGTAGTAAGGCCTATGCTGTATTGTTTATGCTTATGATCTGTATCGAACATGACATCCCTAGTCTTTTTAATGAAATACATTTCTATGGAAATGATTTTGATAAATATTTATCATATTTTGTTTTGGGACAAATTCCGCACACTTTTATTTAAAATGTTACTCTGATTTTTAAACAAAGCATAAACAAAATCGGTCTTTTCTGACCATGAAAATGGGGATGTCACACATTCGCCCCATGGAAATCCGGCGCACCACTGCCCTGAAGTCCTTAAAGGACAGTGTGTGTGATCCCGACTTCCTGGTCGCCATGTCGCTCCTGAACGCCCGGAGGCGATCCTCCATCAGCTCGATAATCCCTTCCTTGATTGACCCAAAGATGACCGGGGTCGCGTCAAGGATGCCTCTAGTGATCTCGGACGCGATGAACTCACGTAGCCTCTCATCCAATGGTTCGAAACCTGAACTCGAACCCGATCCCTCTCCAGAGCTGCCAACTGCTGGTATCGGACGTAGCACCACCATTCTGCAATACATAAAGACAACCGTCAGTGAGATTGATACGTCTAGACGGATCACATCCATCACAAGTTCCCTGGTCTTGCCTCAGCCCTCCTCAATTCAAGTACGGATCCTTTGCTTTCAGTAGTACGGGCCCATACTACCTTCCACATCTATCCGTACTTTCCTCAAGAACCACCTTGACTCCACCAAGTCCCTTCTACTACTACTGTTCTCTACTATTCCCATCCTAGGCTTTCCCTAGGGTACCTCCGACTCCATCAAATCCAGTCCTCAGCTACTGAAGGCCTCTTTATAATGCCAATTAATGATCACCTGAATACCATCACATGTGACGAGGCTCAAATAATCATTCGAGTAAAAGACCCGACCCTACAACGGTTGGACTCAGACAAGAGTTGTGCAATAGGGCCAAATCTAGCACTCTGAGACTATTCAACCCTGGTCACATGTGACGTGACGTATTCACCAAATGGCTAACTCCCATTACTCAGAGTCCTACAAGCACGAAGCAAGCAACATTCGGACACAGGAAACTACTCAAGCAACTCTATTCTCATAACGAGAAACTGTACTAGCATACAATGTTAAGCTCATACTATCAGGCATAACCTAAACAGGCTATCCTACTACTTTTTACTCAATACTAGCATGTAATCCTCATAAGCTGAAGCACAATAAGTAGCCACATAAGGTATCATTCCTAGATCCTTACTCCTATTCTAGCATACTGTTCTACTGAAGCTGATAAAATTAATGTAAACTTGTATGGGTACTTTGGGGAATACTTACTTGAGCTCGGCCGGTCGTGCACATCACACACTTCGTTCTTTCTCAAAACTCCTTTAACTGATGCTTTAGAAAACCATTTTCTTGTAAAAGCTTTTAATCTCTCGATTTGAGTCCACACACCCTTGAGGGTGTGTCTGAATCCCTCAAACCAGCGCTCTGATACTAACTTGGAACGACCCAATTTTCACGTCCAAAAATTTCATTTTAATTAATTAATTTAATTAAACATTTGTAGGAAAATATTGTCGAATCATAACATCTCATAAAACATTGTATAATGTCTAAAAACCCAAATCGTAAAATGGTGATAATGTCAGAATACAATCCCAAGGAATCTCATATTGCGGAATTTGAAGTGTGTGTATGATGCGCAGCTACCGCGCCGGCTCCTTCCCCTTCGTTGAAGAGGTACCTCAAACAAAACTGAAAACTATAAGCACGAAGCTTAGTGAGTTCCCCCATCTTACCACATACCATACAATCACATAACATACATATACTGTCAGGCATATCTGGGTGCCCGACCAACCCCTTCGGTCCTCTCGACCGGATACTGCCTAGCATACCTGGGTGCTGGCCTCCCCTTCGGTCCTCTCGACCGGATACTGCCTAGCATATCTGGGTGCTGGCCTCCCTTTCGGTTCTCTCGACCGGATACTGGGGACTATTTTACCCCTTACTACTACCACATAACACATATCAAATAATCTATCTAGCATGGCTGGGGTATGACTACCCCCTCGGCCCTATCGACCGCTAATCTGGCGACTATCTCCCCTGGTGTCACTAGCACATAGCATCATACCCTACTATCACAAAAACATATTAGGTAGTAGCAAACCTAGATGAATATCATGGAGACAATCATCTAATCATACAACTCCTACTGATGGGCCGACATTGTGGCCGTAGACCCACCACTATTGGAAGGTAACTCACCTCGCACGAGTAGTTGCTGATAATCTGTATGGGGAAACCTCTGTCTGATGCTGCTCCGGAAATACTCCGGCTATAATCCCGACAAAACACTCAGTCAGAATCTGATATCTACTCTTAGGGTAAAAGGACCATTTTACCCCTAACCAAGTCCAAGTTAAAGTCAACTTCCAGTTGACCCGACTCGCCGAGTTAAGCCATCAACTCGTCGAGTCCCTAACCCTTTACCCGTCCTTATCCACGACTCTACTCGTTGAGTTTAGCAACGACTCGACGAGTTCCCCTTCTATGTGAACATCGATTGAACCTTCATCCGACTCGCCAAGTTGTATGAACAACTCGTCGAGTTTACCTTCATCTAATAAACAAGTCCTGTCCTTGACTCGCGGAGTTATATAACAACTCGTCGAGTTCATATTCAACTATTAGGCGATTGCCTTGGACTCGCCAAGTCTGTTCTAGCACTTGTCGAGTCCTATGAACTCCAGGTCTCCCAACACGTCGAAACAACTATGGGACTCCCTTTTCTAACAACTGACCATCGCAGAAGGGTTTAAGATGGCTGAAAGCGCATCGACTCGCCGAATCCCAAGAACGACCGATCCAACCTTGACCATTTCTATACAGTCGATCTAAATGGGATTTTGCACACCAAAACCATAGATCTAGCCTCCTAATGTCCATTTTATACGTAAAGTTCCAAATTTGATGCACATGCATGGGTGTTTTAGCTCAAAAGTCCATATAAGGTGCTCTACAATATGCATGGGGCTCTCATGGCCATAGAGTTGGCACCTTTATGCCATGAGACCCCTCCAATGACTCAGATCTGGAAGTAGAACCCCATGAATCACTTTACAAATCCGAAAATGGTTTAAGAAGCCCTAAATGCACCATGAATCTAAGCCCTAAAGACGAACAACCAAAAAGGAAGACCAAAACATGGGGCATTTACCTTTCTTGAGCTGAAGATGAAGTAAGATCTCTGAATCTACAAGCTCCAACACGAATTTCCCAGATTCTTCCTTCCTTCCAAGCTTCACAAACCAACCAAGAGCACCAAAATGGCCTTAACACACACACACACACAAACGGCTAGGGTTTCGATATCCAGCTCTAAGGGAGTGCTTGGGACAAGGGATGCTAAGTTAAGGTGTTTATATAGGTGCAAACCCTCAAATTTAGGGTTTTACTTATACAACGCCAACTCGCCGAGTCTGTCTCCCAACTCGTCGAGTAGATCACTTAAGATGTCTGCAAATCTCGACTATACTCGACGAGTGGGTCCTCTGACTTGTCGAGTCCCAAAGAAAAACATAAAAAGCTTGAATTAAATGCGTACCAGGAATCGGGTGCTACAGATAAACATGTTATGGAATAGCCAAACATGTAAGAATCACTTACAAATTGGAAGGATTAGAAGTGAAACGTGAAACTGTTAGGAGTTTTTGGCCAGCTGGGCGTTTTCAGTCACCAATGGGTTTTCGGTCACTTGATGATTCAAGTGGTGTTATTGGTGAACCCAAGAGGATCACGGTGTTTTTGGTTGGGGTTTAAGGAGATTGGATGTTGATTTCGAAAACTATGAAGAACACTTGATGGATTTGGTATGATCGTATGAAGATTCAAGTGATCTTCGGATGATAGTTGAGAGAGAATGGTGGGTTTTCGGTTGTGTTCTTGAGAGAAAAAAGGTGTTTTCGGCTAAAAGGTGTGATAACGAGGTATTGATTTTGGTCCCCATGTATATATGGCCGAAAACATGACGGGACACCTTCATTGGGAATGACAAAACACTTAGGATCTTGTGCCAATGGATAGAATTTAGGGGTTCTCGGTCAAGAACTCTACCCGAGAAGTAGCTTTAGGCCGACAATAGTTTGATGTCCGAAGAGTTTACGGACGAAAGTGGTTTGCGGTCCAAAGGAGTAGTCTCGCAGCTTTGCGGCAGGAAAGGATTTTCGGTGCGATGGTTTGGACTTATGCGAGGGTTTTCGGTGGGTAGGCTCCTATGCGTGACTTCTCAGCTTGAGTGTTTTTAAATTCAAAATTTTACAACACTATTAATAAGAGGTTTGTGTATATCAAGATTATTAGTTTAACTTTAATAAACTAACGAAACACAAAAATTTGAATTTATTTTGACATGTTTGACTAAGAAAAATAACGGGCTGTCACACTCTAAACCTTAAGGACAACATTATTTTCACTAAGGTTAAGGTTGCGGCGGTGCATTTGCCCTTATATATCCTAGATTGTCTTGGGAATTTCTTCCTACAAAATTTTGAGCTAGTGGTATGTCGACTTTGGCTCGTTCCTTGAAGTTGGTTAAACGGATTGTCAGTTCAGGATAGGGGATATTCACCCTTGATGATGGGTTTGTTTGGCTCTTGGTAATGAATGGTCCTATGGATAAATCACCCTTCCTCTTTGTGAGTCAGACGGGTGCTCTCTGGGGTTAGAGGCTTGGTGTGATAATTTCCATTCTTATTAGGTCGTTCCATTAACCGAAAAATTTCTGTTTTTTGTCGGTGCTAAATGGTATTGGGGGTTTTGCTACGGGAAAGGCTCCAATATTCGAGTCGATTATGAACTCAACTTGGCACATGGGTGGTATTTATAGGGTTTTAGTATACTACAACATCCTATGGTGCACATACAACCCTAAATGCTTTGGATCTATGTTTTCTCTAATTATACATGCAATATTGTTTCCAAAGCATTAAGCTTACTACTAGCATGAAAATGACATAATCAAACAATTAACCATGTGTACATATAACAGGAAATCACATAACAGTCCATAGGCAAACAAATCGATCTAGCAGATCATAAAGCATAGCATCATCCTTACCAGGATATCGACCTAATCGGTCACTAACATAGCATCATCCTATATACCAGGATACAGACCTAACCCAGGTCATTAACACAGCATCATCCTATATACCAGGATACCAACCTAAACCAGGTCACTGACATAACAATGTCCCAATTACCAGGACGCCGATCTAACAGATCAGTAAGAACATCAACAGTACAAGTACAAATATCAAATATAACTATCTCACAGATCATCGATCATAGCAATCTCTCATGACCAAGGCATCGACTTAACCAGGTCACTAACATACCAATCCTAACAGATCACATGAGCATAACAACATACTGTCTATTCTAATACCAATCTAATAGATCATAACCACATGTAGCATATTATAACCAAGATAACAACTAAAAGGGCCGGCCTTGGTGCCTTAGACCCTATTGATATAGTGAGGATAACTCAATTGAAATTGCTGACTAAAAAGATAAGACCAAGCTACTCTGACCTCCGACACGATCGCCGCCACTAAACACTACCAAAGAACCAATTCCATAAATACCAATATAACCAAAGTACCCTTGGAAGTCAAACTGGTCAACTCTTGGTCAAGGTCAAAGTCCTCAGTCAAAGTTAACCTTCCTGGTTGACTCTACTCGCCGAGTCACCTCGTCGACTCGCCGAGTTCCCTTACCGAGAAAACTCTCATGACACAATTAAACTCGCCGAGTCACCCCAAGACTCGCCGAGTCTAACGATCTCTGGGTCCCATCCTATCCAACTCACTGAGTCGTCAACCGACTCACTAATACAAGGCTTTAACCAAAAGAGGTTGGGGTTCTGCGACCTGACTCGCCTGGTCCAAGGCAATCTTTAACAGACTCGCCGAGTTGTTCTTCCAACTCGTCGAGTCCATGCACATGTTCATACAACTCTTCGAGTACACCCATGTGACTCGTCGAGTCTCTCCAGTTCTCAATCCATTCAGAGGATTTTCGAGCCATGCTGAGGCTCCAATCCGTAGATCCACCCTTCTACAATCTATTCCTCACATAAAGTTGCAAGCTTTACGTGAAACCAAAGAGATATGGGCCCAAAACACACTAGGGCTTGGGTTTTAGACAAAAGGGCTTCACCAACAATTCAATAACTGATGCTTTATTACTTTCTGTACCAATACAAGTCTAGATCTGAAGTAGCAACCTCAGATCTGGACTCCAAACCCGAAGTGGATCTCAATCATACAAAAATGGCCCCAAATCTCATTCAAGAATAAATCTAGAAGCAACAAAGGAAAGGTAACAGCTCATTACCTCCAAGATGTGCCCAAAACTGTAGTAGATTCTGGATCTACACTACTGTAAGTTTCTTTAAGTTTCTTCCACTAGAACACCTCTCAAAGCTTTAATCTCCCTCTAATGGCCTTATACACACGAGGTAGGGTTTACTGGATCTCAAAGGGGGCTAAGGGAGCTCAGGGGAGGACATTAAGTCCTTTAAATAGGGTGAAAACCCTAAGATTAGGGTTTTTCTCATCCCAACACCAACTCGTCGAGTCCAGCTTCCGACTCGGCGAGTTGGTCACTTAATTCGCGACCGAAACCCGCTCTGACTTGGCGAGTAAGCGTACCTACTCGTCGAGTCCCTTCTGCGAAATTACACTTTAAACTCTTAAGTCATACTTCTGAAATTCAGGATGTTACAACTCTCCCCCACTTAAATTAGGTTTCATCCTCGAAGCCTGCTGCAAAACAAACTTCCGGATGATATTCCCACAACGCATCCACTGATCTCAAACCGACCCAGATTCCTTCAAACACTGCTATTGAATCCCTAAAATCCAACTCTTCCCTTGCAGGATCCTGATAACTGCTTCAAGCCGGCCACCGACTTCCTTTCTCTGATAACAACACTCATCACTAAGTGCCACCAGAAGACACTACCTTACTTCCGTCTTACGCATTCATTCGCCACCTGCGAAAACTGGATACCATTCTAAACCACCGGGTCTTGACCCAGTATTATCCCGCTATCTCTCGCCCATCTGGCGCCACTTCTTTAACTTGCACCGATGGAAACTCATCCCGTTTCCTCCCTGGATCAAATCCCTTACCGTGCTGACATGACGGAACATTTCACAGCTTCCGAGCAACCCTCCTGAACATCCAGCCATAACGTTCATACACATCGTACCTGGCTCACTCAGCCTCGGGCTAGAAGACCAGGCACGCCTACGATGGTCCAGCCGTCCCTAGGATGAAACACCACTACACACATAACTCATGACCACAACCATAATTCGGGGTCCATGAATCTACTTGTGCATCACTTCCGATCTCCCCTGACTCCGTATCAGTGCTAACCGTTCCACAATCTCAACGGGCATCCAACCCGTATGTGCTTCCACACATCTGGTACAATCTCAGTGCTTATCACCATCAACTGGAGCACTTTCGATCATCCATTTACTCTACTGCCTTCTTTTCAGAGGAATCACGCTCCTTTCGAAGCTACATACCTTTCCTTTCCAGGAAGTCTACTTAACAACTTTTATCGCACCTATAAATGCCCCTGAGCTAAACTCCACTCTACACTATCCATGTAGAGTAACTGCTATTCTCGAACTCCCACATACCCCGAATCCGATCACATAACCAACAAGGCCCATGCACGGCCTCCAGCCAACTCCATCATCATGATCAATACTTGGGGCCAGACCATATCGATTACTATTACATGGCGACATATCCACTCATTCTCCGCATACAGATCCACTTAACACATAAAGAGTATTCAACATGACTGGACTGCCTTACCAGGCCTTCAGCCTATCTGGACCACTCTCAGAACCTTCAGCATGTCTGGACTGCCCTCCCGGGCCTTCAGCCTGTCTGGACCGTTCCCTGAGCCTTCGGCCTGACTGGTATGCCTTCCGGCCTTCAGTCTATCCGGACCGCTCAAAACTGTCGTACGTCACCCTGAACCATCCTTCCCAGGAATCTCTCCGATGCAGTCTCTTCTAGCCCTCTTGGGGTTCCGAACTCCAGTTCCGTTCCCGAAATCCTTTCCATGGCCTAAACCCAAGCCTCACATCGACCAACTACCTTTCCTGAAACCATGGTCTGTTCCCTTCCCCACTTGTCTATCACTTGCTCCAATCATGCCACACTCTCGGCTAACAACACCGCTGGATCCAACATTTTAATTAAAACACCCATTCAGATCCATTCTCAGTCGCCAACTGGAGTATTACCCGATCCAAGAAGATGAAACCTCGGAGACACTCCGAACGGATGAGATCACCAAGATTCTTTGAACGTCGTCCGACCCCTAATAATAACTTCCGATCAACCAAGATACACCGGATGCCCAAAACGTGGAACATACCTATTTATTGCTAATGCGTAGCATCCTACTTAATACCCGAACATAGATCTACAAACATAAACAGAGTCTTCAGCATGACTGGACCGCCCTACCAGGCCTTCAGTCAATCGTTCACCTTCTCGGAAATCTGAAGTCTGTTCCCTGGCCCGCGTGTCTACCATACACGCTAAATAACCCGCACACCCATGCTGAATGTACTGCTGAGCCCTGACATCTAACAAAACCCTCAATCTATCAATCCAAACCCTCAGAGTCGAGCACACCCTCGACCGAAAACTTGAACTGAACTCGATTATTGACTAGGACCCCAACATGGTTACCCAACTTCTGCTATCAAGCCCTCAACTAAGCAGCCAATAGGGCCTCTGCTCTCCCTGTCGGGTTGTGAAACTTATCCCCGTTTCAAAACCTTTCCACTTCAGCATCTCAGGGTAACACTCCCCCACTTAGATTCAACTAAGCCTTCATAATACATGAAGATTGGAGGATTCTCAATCCTCCTGACTTCCCAACGATTTATTTGATGACAACCAACTCTTTCCCACTAATGTTCCATTGCTAGCTAGACCCGACTCATCACACACTTCTAAGAATCAGATGATCACTTCCTGAATGCCAGTGAAACCGACAACCACTAATGCATGAATGACTCCACACTCACTTCCTGAAGACCACCATATAGATGCTCCAACTAATACCTCGGCAACGAGTTACTTCTCTTGGCGCTTTTAATCTGTCAACCACTAATGGTTTCTAACCACTGAATCCTGACAATGAGGAATAACCCTTTTGTGGGAATCCATCCGCAGTCCTCCCACATAAAACCCCTTTTCCAAAGGTTTTCCAAACAAGCTTCCCACTTTCGGGCTTTAGAAATCATTCTCTTCATGGTTCACACCCTGACTCACTCACTAACTCAAATGCCCACAGCTAAACGGCAGCAGCTGAAACAACCTCTGCCCTAAACCGGGCTACAAACCACTCCCAAGACATAGTGTATAGTCCCAAAAGTGCAATAGATCACACAATCAATCCTTTCCATCCGATACAAGAGATCCAAGGAAAACTGGACCTCAGAACACTTATGCCACGTCGACCGTCCTGAGCTCACCGATGCTAAAATAATGTTGCCTATTCCTGTAACCAACTGACCCCGAGCTGAAATACACCTAATCCTGGGGTCACAAGCCTACTCACTCCTTCGAGCTCGGAAACTGAGAGCGTGCAATCCTTGCCCTACCAAACGACGTCCAATTCATCAATTAACCATTTCACTTCCAGCTGCAAAACCCTAGCTGAACATAATCATCACTCCTTTCTGAAGTTCCCACGACCCATAACCCGGCCTCGAGCAAACCCCCTGGCCTCAAATCTATAAACCCACAAGCTAGACTCTCCCGCTCAACCTGCAGAAATATAACGAGTACAGGTCATCTTCCTTCTCCCAGATAACTGTATCCTTCTGCTCATCAGATTATGTACCGATAACATGTCCCGGTCCTGGAAAGCTCGTCCAGCTCCTCTCCCTGCCATCGTTATAGCTGCCAAAGCTGCCGCGGCAACTGTCTCAGCAATGTCTGCATGACGCTCGACAAAATACTCAAACATGGCGGTCTTGAAGGACCCAATCATCTTCAGAATTTATCCCCGAACAATCTTGATCGTCTCCTCCCGGAGGATCTCCCTGACATGATCCCCTGACAATGCTGGCTTATCCTGGCTTCCAGCTCTTGATCCTAACCTGGATCCGGTCACAAGACGTCTTGTGACCACCATTCTGGCAATACACCAAAAGGTCTCTACTAACCTATATAATGACAGGGAAACAACTCCAAAACCCAACCCTAGGGGTTGTGACTTCCTTGCCAGGCATATGGGTCCTGTGCTTTCAGTAGTACGGTCCCATACTACCTTCCACACCTACCCATATTTGTCTCAAGTATCATCACAACGCCCTAACAATATACATAAATGTAGCGAGCGATTAAATACTCACTCCTAGAGGAATGCTAAACATCTCATATCTGGCCTCCCGGCCTCTCACTACCCACCCAATCCACGAAACTTCCACCGACTCTACAGCATTAGTGTATACTAGCCACACATAACGCTGGACCCGATAGACTTTCGAATATCCAATTCTACCATAAGGTCGAATCAAACATTCTCAGGCTATAAAGCTTGATTATGCACACCCGTGATGCATACACTAAACAACTAAAGTAACGGTGTCAATTTCATATAAGGAAAACCCTACGCTAATAGGCATCATGAAATCAGGCAATTCTATCATGAAAATCCTGAAGATCCCTAGCCTAGTACTAGCATGCTGTTCTAACATATAACATAATCAAATAACATGTGTGGTATTTTGGGGTCTACTTACTGGCTCTGGCTGATCGTACCCTTTGCATCCTCATTTACTTATTTCGAAAACCTTTTGAAAACCATTTTGTAAATCCCTCTTTGATTTGAGACTGGATTCAAATGAATGTTCCTCCCATTCACTCAAACCAAGGCTCTGATACCAACTAGTAACGTCCAAAAATTTGAGCCAATTTTAAACATTTTATTTCATTCAAAAACCATTAAGTTCATACATATTATTTTCAAAATAGTTTAAACATCATAGTATCCCCCAGAACCATATCACATGAATCATAAAACATGAGGAGTGGTACGATCACGCCTTCACCTTGCCAAAATCTCCTGAAGTACCTGAAACAATACACTGAACTGTAAGCCCGAAAGCTTAGAGAGTTACCCCCAAAATACCAACCACATACAACCATAATCATAACAGATTGTATCACAATACAGAACAACCATGCCTCTCAAGTCTGCAGCGTGACTGGTCCGCCCTCAACAAGCCTTCAGCTTATCTGGTCCACTCTCTGAGTCTACAGTATGACTGGACCGCCCGCACCGGGCCTTCAGTCTATCTAGAACTATCCGAGCCTTCGGTATGATTGGAATGCCATACGGGCCTACAATCTATCTGGACCACTCGTAGGTTATGTTGGCCTTCAGCACAAAGCGGGACTGCCTCAACCCAAACATCAAACATATAACCATGTGTACATATAACAGGAAATCACATAACAGTCCATAGGCAAACAAATCGATCTAGCAGATCATAAAGCATAGCATCATCGTTACCAGGATATCGACCTAACTGGTCAGTAACATAGCATCATCCTATATACTAGGATACCGACCTAAACCATGTCATTAACATAGCATCATCCTATATACCAGGATACCGGACTAAACCAGGCCACTGACATAATACTGTCCCAATTACCAGGATGCCGATCTAACAGATCAACAAGCACATCAACAGTACAAGTACAAATATCAGATATAACTAAATCACAGATCATCGATCATAGCAATCTCTCATGACCAAGGCATCGACTTAACCAGGTCACTAACATACCAATCCTAACGGATCACATGAGCGTAACAACATACTGTCTATTCTGATACCAATCTAACAAATCATAACCACATGTAGCAAATTGTAACCAAGATAACAACTAAAAGGCTTGGCCTTGGTGCGTTAGACCCTATTGATATAGTGAGAATAACTCACCTGAAATTGCTGTCTGAAAAGATAAGACCAAGCTGCTCCGACCTCCGACATGATCGCCGCCACTGAACACTACCAAAGAACCAATTCCATAAATACCAATATTACCAAAGTACCCTTGGAAGTCAAACTGGTCATCTCTTGGTCAAGGTCAAAGTCCTCAGTCAAACTCAACCTTCCTGGTTGACTCTACTCGCCGAGTCACCCCGTCGACTCATCGAGTTCCCTTACCCAGAAAACTCTCATGACACAATTTAACTCGCCGAGTCACCCCAAGACTCGCCGAGTCCAACGATATCTGATTCCCATCCTCTCCAATTCACTGAGTCGCCAACCGACTCACTAATCCAAGGCTTTAACCAAAAGAGGTTGGGGTTCTGCGACCTGACTCGCCGAGTCCAAGGCAATCTTCAACAGACTCGCCGAGTTGTTCTTCCAGCTCGTCGATTCCATGCACGTGTTCATACAACTCTTGGAGTACACCCATGTGACTCACCGAGTCTCTCCAATTCTCAATCCATTCAGAGGCTTTTTGAGCCATGCTGAGGCTCCAATCCGTAGATCCACCCTTCTACAATCTATCGCTCACATAAAGTTGCAAACTTTACGTGTAACCAAAGAGATATGGGACCAAAACACACTAGGGCTTGGGTTTTAGACAAAAGGGCTTGACCAACAATTCAATAATTAATGCTTTATGACTTTCTGGACCACTAAAAGTCTAGAACTGAAGTAGCAACCTCAGATCTGGACTCCAAACCCGAAGTGGATCTCAATCATACAAAAATGGCCCCAAATCTCATTCAAGAATAAATCTAGAAGCAACAAAGGAAATGTAACAGCTCATTACCTCCAAGATGTGTCCAAAATTGTAGTAGATTCTAGATCTACACAACTTTCTTGATGCAAACCCTTTTGATCTTCAAGTTTCCTCCACTAGAACACCTATCAAAGCTTCAATCTCCCTCCAATGGCCTTATACACACGAGCTAGGGTTTACTAGATCTCAAAGGGGGCTAAGGGAGCTGAGGGGAGGACATTAAATCTTTTAAATAGGGTGCAAACCCTAAGATTAGGGTTTTTATCCTCACAGCACCAACTCGTCGAGTCCAGCTTCCGACTCGGCGAGTTGGTCACTTAATTCACGACCCAAACCCCCTCCGACTCGGCGAGTAAGCGTACCTACTCGTCGAGCCCCTTCTTTGAAATTACACTTTAAACTCTTAAATCATACTTCTAAAATTCAGGATGTTACATTAGAACACGAGAATATTATAGCATATGCAATCGATCCTGTACCTGAAGCATATGGGATGCGATTCATAATGTCTAACATAAAAACACGATACTTGATCAGTCTTTTGCTACAATATTTATATTTGCCATTTTCTCATAATTTTGATTATGAAGAGGGATGTCGTAATCATAATCAAATCAAGACTAACAGTTCACACAATTGGTCTTACTTGGTCTTTGTTTTATCCAAAACATCACAACTTACCGATTTGAAATGTGCAAGAGTAGAAAACATTTTACTCAACATTTGATAAGTGTTATAAACCTTTCTTAAGATTATGTCACTCAAGGATCAATCTTGGAGTATGACTTTAAGAGTTGTTCTTGGATCGAAGTATGATTCACCTTTTGATTTAACCATTTCAACAATTCACAATTCCTCTTCTTAGCCATACAAATGCACTAAGATATCCTTAGAGGATCAATTGTGATATGGTTTTACATCATCATTAAAATGAACATACAACATGATACTAAAGTACTCTCCCATCTTTTCAGGTTGGAGAAACTTTTATCTTTCTGCCTAATTTGATTCTTTTCATTCATTCTGCCATACATTGAAACTTTTCCAATGTTCATAATTATACTTAAACTTGTAAGCATAACCATATTTACTAAACTTTAGTAAATCATAACAAATAGTCTAACCGTTCACTATGGAGGACCTGACGAACGCACACCCAGTGTACACGATCCCATATTCCTTTACTTGACTCACATGTGAACAAGGAATTAGTCTTAATTTTCCAAAGACGAAAGTTCTCATTCATCACACACTACAAGTTTCATGACTCCAAGTTTATATCCAACTGAAACTTGGGTGATGAGAATCTTTCCTTATTTGGCAAATTACGACACTACCACAAACGAAAGAATCAAATCCATATTGCTAACATAGAAAGATATAAACATCAATTTTCACAAATGTCATTGCAAGGAGATATAATAAAATAAAAACAAAATTTTATTTATTTATAAAATGTGGAAAAACTTTTCCTTACAATGCAATTATAAATGAAAACTATGTTATTACAAATTTCTAAGCAATCTATCATAACTCTTAAGCAGCAGCTCAAAAATCTGATCATCGAACCATGCGATTGAAATCCATCTTCGTGACCAGATTCATCATACTCTTCCTTTAAGCTTCCTTCCTTTTGCATGATCCAACAAAACATCAAAATGCAACCTTGGCACATCATGTATTAAGAATCAACAATTAGGAACTTAACAGAGTCAAACAGTAGACTTACTTGAAGCAGAGTCAAACTTTTTGATTCTACCTTCTTTCAGATCTTTCAAGTAGTCAAGGCAGCTTCACTTCCAATGTCCCTTCAAATGGAAGTAGAAACAAATGACTTCTTTTGCCTTGGCATATGAGATAATCACAGACTTAGAATTTCTCTTTACCATTTGGTCAATCGGGTTGACTATGGCCGATCCCTTTCAATTGGGAATAGAAATCTTTTCTGGACTTCCAATATTACCATTTTCAATGTCCATGGAAGTTTGAGAAGTAGATCTTCCAATCTAATTTGCTTTTCCAGTGCGCCAAATCATTGCTGATTCAGCAGCAACAAGCAAATAGGTAAGATCAATAAGGGTCATGTCGTGATTGGTCACATAGTAATATTTAACAAACTCACTATATGAGTCGGGAAGTGACTGAAAAACCCAGTCAATAGCCAACTTCCTTGGGAACACGACACCCAACATTCTCAGTCTGTCAATTTGTGACTTCATATCCATCACATGCGCACACACATACTTTCCATCCTTCTGTTTGCTATCCAATAGGGCTTTAGTGATCTTGAACTTTTCAAGTCTTTGAACTTGTGGGTTAGGGAAAACATTTGGAGGAAGTGAAGTATGATTTCCATTTCCACTAATACACGACAAAGGGATTAATCTTTCACCTTGATCACTACGTAAGATATCATCTTCAAGAGCAAAGCTTGTTCCAAAAGATTTAGGAAGACCATAGTTGTCTGAACTAGACATCTACAATGGGAGAAATTCAATCTAGTTGATTTAAGACCTTAATATAGCACCCAAATGATATATTAAGACTAGGACCCAAAAAAATATTTTACAATTCAGAAGAGGGATGCTCTAATCCTATTGCAAAATATTTGAAGGTAGGTAAATGACGATTTACCAATTTCCACCATGAAAAATGAAATTGATAATTAAGTTTTAAATGGATTGAAATTCTTAGATCATTTGAGATTCATTGAACTTTTAATGGCATGTTTAAATCTTGATTGTGCCCTTTAAGTTTGTGATTAGGATGTCGAGGATCACAAACAAGGTGAGAATAACCATGCAAATTAGCTTGGTACACCCAATGTTACAACCACCTAATCAATGTTCCGGTTAACCACACACACTCCATTGATCTATGATTAACATCAAGCTACCCTTTTCCACACATTGTCAGTCCCAGATTAGTGTGCCAGTTAACTACACACGCTCCACTATCGACTTAACAAAGTGTAATGTGCAATTTCATGGGTTAGCACCAAATTCCAGTTTTCCCTAAAGTAACTAAGATTGGAATTTAATAAATGTTTAGTTACTTTATAATTATCATTATACTTATAATGATAATTTAAATGTCGTGTCAAACCCGTTCAACTAACGACCCTCCACCAGTCAAGGAAGTGGTGGGTGAGAGTGGATACCCATTTAAACTGCTATTTTATAGCCAGTAACCTTATAGCCCCGCTTATAGACCAGCTTCGTGAATAAGGTCTACTAACAGTAAGACTGACTTTACTGTTATATATATATATATATATATATATATATATATATATATATATATATATATATATATATATTAAACCTACAATATTATAATAGTATAAGGGTTGAATTTTAAACTATTAAAACTCTAGGGTTTGGAGCTAAACTATTCAAAAGTGAAACTTTACAAATTCCAAAACTTGAGGGCATGTTTTGAAACTTGTCAAAACTTTTCAAATCAATAACTTATGAGTTTAATATATGTTTTAAGAAAAGACTCTTGACATTCCATAAACTGAGGACAAAATATGGAGTTCATAAAACCTTTTATGTAAAAGACTCTTCAAGTTCCATAACTTGAGGACAAGTTATGGAAGAGTTAAAACCAATTTATAATGACATTTAAAAAAAAGACTTTTCTTCCAAAACTTGATGACAAGTTATGGATTTCACCAAAAAGAATTAGATAAAAAATTCCTACTAACAAAATCAAACAATTTGTCTATGATCTAATGAAACTTATAAGTTAAGATAATTCATATCAAACAAGTTTCAAGGAATTAGCCTAATCATATAAACTAATACAAATCATGAAACTCCGACAAGTATCCTTTATTTGGATGAGAATAATCATTACCATATCAACAAATTCAGAATGAACTAAAACTTTTTGTGGTAATGATTTTAATCTAAAACAGGCCAAAAAAAAAACACGAGAAACTGCCCACAGAGCACCAACTCGGCGAGTTCACTTTCCAGAATGCAGAAAATTCGATTTTTTTGCTTTGACAACCAATAAAATATCAAGTATAGTGGAAAACAATCCTTGGCTCTGATACCACTGTAGGGTTTTTGTATACTACAACATCCTATATTGCATATACAACCCTAAATGCTTTGGATCTATGTTTTCTCTAATTATACATGAAATATTGTTTCCAAAGCATTAAGCCTACAACTTGCATGTAAATGAGATAATCAACATATAAGAGAGTTATAGAATTACCTCTTTGTTGTAGCTTGTAGAACTTATTGATTTTGGCCTTTAAGAACTTAGTGCCCCAAGTATTGCAACTCAAATGGAATCAATACACACCTAGAACAAAGGAGACTTTTGAGAGAGTATTTCTTGCACCAAAATCGACTCAATGAACTCCTAGAACACTAGTGTCTCTTGTAGGCAATTTTGGATGCTAAAGTGCTTCTTATATAGTGTGGGGAGATTAGGGTTACACCATGTAAACCCAAATGTGCATGACCTTCCATATTCCTTAGGCTCCATGGGTTTAAACCTCCATGGATCATCTATGGGTTGTCACATGGGTTTAGCCCAACCTAAGGAATCATGGATCATTGGCCTACACCATAATAATGAATGATTTTACCAAATCAACCCCTCATTTTAATTAGTCTCTTTTCATCACAAAATTAATTCGAAATTAATTCTTGATCAATACTGATTAAATAATATGATTTCATATTAATATATTTGAACTTATAATATATTAACAAATCATAACTATCCTCTTCTCAAAAGTCCATCCTATCAAATTGTCCTGGTGATATGCAACCCAAATGGACCATGCTACTCTCGGGTCAAGTACATAGCTTAGACACCTAATCCAACAGTATTTTCGAAAGGACTTCTGGGAATACCTTAGGAAGGTTATAAACCTCTGGGATACCCTTGATGTCCTTTGCTTCTTGTTTCCTATTTCCATTGTAGCTAGGAAAGAGTGTGGTACCCCTTACATAGGTACTTGTGAGTCTAGATGCAAGGGACGATTTAGAGGTTTGTCATTATAGATTGAAAGGGTTTCGTAAATTGGTCGGGTAAGGTGAAGGGTCTCTTCTAAGTACGTGAAATTGGTATTGTGAGGACCAAGCCAATCCATGTCAAATGACAATATTGGAACTTCTTATTGTAACATATGTTAAGTCGATTTCGAAGGGGGGGGGGGGGGGTGGTTGTTTAGAACGATAGTGTATTCTATGTATATATTTTTAACCTTGTTATTACTACTGCGAATATTTTGTACAAGAATTAGTGAGTACTAGAAGTACGAGTGCTTCGATAAATAGTGATGAAATTTTATATTATGATCCCTACTAGGTCCCTCTATAATCGTTTGGTGTAAACTAGTCGTATATAATTAAGATTGAAAAGACAGTCGAATGAGTGACTCTGCCCTAAGCCCACAAGCAAACAAGGAACATGAAATAAGGCGGAATCACACATTCTAAGTCTGTAGAATCTTAATTATATATTACCCTAATGTTTACACTAGCCATCATAGATCACTGTAAGAATCCTTAACTTTATATTAATGATGTGATTTATTCGGGTGAGGGGGTAATTTACGACTTTGATTTGTCGCATTTTGAGGTCTATGGTTGGTAAACTTTAATTAGCACTAGTTTTTAGTAAAAATTTAGGTCCTAAACGTTGTTGTTAGGAAACGTACCATTATTCACAGGTGGTTCCGGGAGAGTCTCTCCTTCAGTGATCATAAGTACCCTTCCATCACCACCAACATTCCTTGCTCTTGGATAATCTCTCTTGAATTGTCCTGTTTCACAACACTCATAACAAGTCGGGCTTACTCCAATGTTGGGGATTTGGGAGATGGGTTGTGCCGGTGCCCTACAGAAACAAGCAGTGTGCCCCTTCTTGTTGCAATTTTTGCAGTGCATTTCTCGACAAACTCCGATGTGATGGAAGTTGCACTTAGTACACTTTGGAAGGTTTCCAACATATCGATTGGGGGGGTGATGGAGTAGCAGGAACAACAACAGGAACAATAGCAGTGTGGATTGCCACGGTTTGTTGCTTCTTTGAGGACACTTGTGACGATTTGTCCTTCTTCTTGTTCCAAAATTTTTTTTTTTTTGTTACCATCTTTGGGTTGCTCGGGAATGACTGTCATGAAGCCTTGGCGAACTCCATGATCCATGAGTGTTTGTGCCATACGCTTGGCACTGTCAAAAGTAAGTGGGTTCGCAGCTATCACGTTTCCTTGGATCTGAGGAGATAGTCACCAGATGTACCTTTCTAGCTTCTTACTTTCCGGTGTGACAATCTCGGGGCATAGAATATCCGGGTCACTAAATCTGGTAGTGTAAGCTGAGATGTCGGAGTCCTTCATTGTCAGATTCCAGAGTTCTTGCTCTAGCTTTTGCACCTTGCCCCTCGGGCAGTATTCTGCTAGCATTAGGAGCTTTAAGTCTTCCCCGCTCATGGAATTGGCTACTGGGAGAGTTAATGATTTGACATAGCTGTTCCAATAGGAGAGGGCCCTATTCATGAAAGTCGAAGCTGAAAATTTGACTTTGCTCGCTTCGGGACTTGCACAAATTTCAAACATTGATTATGTCTTCTCGAACCAGCGTGTTAGGGCAATGACACCTCCGGTGCCATCAACGGATTTGGGTTTGGAATTCGTGAAGTCTTTATAGGAACAATCCTTTGGGTTTTCGTGACTTTCACCATGGTTAAAATTTTTGGCACCTCCACCCACCCCACTAGCACTACTTGCATTGATTTTTGTCATGGCGGCTGTTACTGCTGCTTGGAAAACAGCAGGGTCATACAGTGGAGGTGGCAGTGGGTGGAGTTGGTGGTGTGTTGTTGAAACGCCTATTTGATTTACATGGCGACATCTTTCTGTCATAGAATTTAAAGATGGAAAATGTGGTAAGTCTTTAGTAGTGGCTATAAGTCGGGTGCTATTGAACTAACAATATTAGTTTCTACATGCATCATGCTTCGACTTAAAAGTATTTTGTAACCAATTCATAATAGGAGTTTATGCAACAATAAACTTATGAATTTTGATTGTATTGCATCTATGAAATTCTATGGCTTGATTTACCCTTATTAGTTTTGACGTAAGGTGTGATAAGCCTAACACATAGTGTGAATAATGTTGTCACTAATCTACTAGGTTATATTAGTTTATTAGTTATTAAAGTGACACGTAAGGTTTCATGTTGTCTTGCATGTCCTGCGAATGGTCCCATGCTTGTTCTTGATAGGGTAAGGTTACATTACCGACCTCTCTAGCTCATTTCTCTTCGTTTGATCCCTTCTTGGAATCCTCCTCATAAACTCCCTCTGGTTCTTCCTCGATTCATTTGTTGGCTATTGTAGTGGGGTTGTGATGTCTAGATATGTCGTTTGTGTGAGAATAGTGGTATATAAAGAATCTATGAGATTAATAGAAGCATTTCTAATGAAAAATTTTTATGGTGCGATTCCTTACCAGATCCTCTTATAATCACGTAGTCTATACAAGCTGTATATAACTAAGATCGTATAGACCTTCGAATAAGTGTTCCTACTCTAAGGCCACAAACAAACAAGGAATAGGAAGTAGAGCTAAATCACAAATTCTAAGTCTATAAAATCTTAATTATATATAACTTTAACGTATACGCCGACAATCGACCTTTTTATGGCTGGTATGATTGCAATGAAAGCATATCTTGCACCCTTGGGTCAATCCCTACCCATATGACCCATCCGACCACACCTGAAACTTCCTGAACCCACAACCTGACATGCCTCACTATACGACATGACATACTTGTCGCAACAACTCCATCCCTGTTGACCTCTAGTGTGTGAATAAGAAGTCTTGAGCTTCTTAGCCTTTCCCACCGCTTTTGTACCTACTCCAGCTTGCACTTCGTCTGAAGATCCAACTGAATCTCCCACTCACAGGCCCTCTCAGCCATGTCATTCAGGACCTTGCACACCAAATAGCTCACAAAATCCCTGATGTCATCCCTCAACATGCCATGATGTTTCGTATTCCTAATCTCCTCATCCGTAGTTACTGCGAAACCAAAAGAGCCCTCTCCCGGAACTAGGAAGTAATTTCTGTCACAGACTTAGTAGTCTAGCGAAGTTCTTGCAATTCCCTTGCCAGCTGCTATACCTCAATCGTTGGTGCAAACTCCCTCTGTAATCTCGTAACGAACTCATCCCGAGTCATGGCTACTACTGGTGCAATTCCCACATCTTGGTCAACCTCATCCCTCTAGTCACATGCTTGATCCCTCAGCCGACAGGATGAAAACCCTACCTTTGCCCCCTCGGGGCAAAAACTCATCCGCTTAGCATTCTCTATGTCATCGATCCAGTGTGAACTAGTGATGAGGTCCTTATCTCCAAAGAACTTTGGAGTTCCACATGCCTTGAACTCCCAAAATGAGGGAGTTTGCGCTCCTAACTTTCCCGTAACAATCTCGGCTCGAAAGGCCCTAAGTCACTCATCCAAGAGCTCCATAATCCCCTACTTGATTGTACCAAACATCAAAGGAGTATCATCCATAATACCATGAGTGACCTCAGCCGCAATGAACTTGCACAACTTCCTATCAATCGGTTATGTGCCTGAGCCAGAACCAGAACCAAAACCAGAACTAGAGCTATAACCTCCTCGAGTGATCACCACCTTACTCCAATATAAATAAAAACATATAAAAGGTCACACCCCAAAACCGAGAATGGAGGAATACGTTCTGGGGTTATAAAAATATAGTTTTAGATTTCATTCTTTTAAAGTAAATGGGAAAATAATGTTTTATCTCGGCAGTTTTACTGCCGGCTGAATGAAATAGAAATGCAGACTCCAAGTAGTGATAAGTGTACAATACACCTCGGGGAGTCTGTTTTACCTTATATTCTTAATTTATTAATTAGAGGTCCGAATGTGAACTCGTATGTAACCATGCAGATAGACGATCGAGTGGCTGATGACCCACCAGGTCACACGTAGTGTGGTGACATTTTGTCATCCCTGGGCCTAGTCGGCTCGGATTGTAGCTAGTAGTCGGGATGTGGGAGTGTCTGTCCCGTATAGATCTATAAACATAATGTCCGCTCTCCCTCCAGGAGACTCTGGTTACACGGTAAAGGTACAGTAGAGTGCCGTATAGAGGAATAGTGTGTCACATTCTGTTTTAGTGTATTCTCTTGTATTATAGTATGATGTACTTTTTGGTATAGTGTATTGAGTGATCTCTTGTATAGTATATAGTATTCTATTTGCATAGAATTTAACATGTATTAACTCATAACAGTAGTAATTATAGTGAGCGTCATAGTGATAGTGGTAATGAGTAGTAACCTTAACTATACCTATTATAGTTAAATAGAATGTTGGTTGCATGCCTTTGATACACAAAGGTATTGAACTAAGTGAAGACTTTCATATCTAACACAAATATATACAATATATAACTAAGAATTCAACGATAGTTGTACAGATAACAGTATACCCTAAGTCCATAATCAAACAAGAACAGGAAGTAAGGCGAGCTATCAGTCCTAAGTCCTTCAAGTCTTACTTATATAAATATATTGGTGTAGATATAGTTTAAAAACAAATAGGTTTAAAAATAGTTTGGAAATAGTTTAATAACAATTTAACATAAAAAAATGTGTTTGATAATTATTTAAAGCAATTTTGTTGACAAAGCAGTTAAAAGTACAGAAAATCCTTTTTGATTGCAAGTTATAAATCAAATGTGATTGATACTATAACTTGTTGGATTCAACTTGTATTCCCCCCCCCCCCATAAAAGCATTTAAAAAACATTTGAAAGGTTAATTAAGGGGTATGAACTCACCTGCAGTGAGTGGAGTGGATGAAAATGTCGGGTAGGATGCTAGGTGTCAAGTGAGGACTTGAACACACACACACACAGATCCTATGAAACATGTAGTGACACATAATGGTGTCTAATTAGTCATTTAATCACCAATTAAGTAAGTAAAGACCCTCAAATGCATGAAAACACCTTGTTTCAAGTGCTAGGAGTGTTAAGGGTTGCATCTAAGGAGAGTATGACCTTACTTTGGAGTTTACTCTTCAAATGGTAGTACCTAGGGGTGTTTACAGTTTTTGAACCAGATCCCCCATGATTTTATGGTCACAAACTCATGGGAGTGGTGTATTTGTGTGCTTTAAGGCTTCATGCTTCACAAAGAAAGGTTCTAGGGTCGATTCAAGGGCTTAGGAAGTGGTTAGAACATGAATTGCCCACATTTTGGAGTTTACGGTCCTTGGACCATTTTTGGGGAGTTTACTACCATAAACCCATGAGTTTACGGCAGTAAACTAATGGCTACTCCATCCACTTCGAGTTTTGGGGTTTATAGATCATTCAAGCAAGTTCCTAGTCCATAAGTCATGCTAGAGAGGGAGTTAGGGCATCAAAACACCCTTTTTGCGGTGTTTACGGTTTTGGGAGATCCCCAAACCATAAACACTTGTTCTTAGGGTTTAATCCATAAATTTTTAAGCATACTAAGAAGATAACTAGATAGGAGGAGTATACTTACTTATATGCAGCTTGTAAGAGGGTTTTAGGACCCAAAAACACTAGTGTGTTCTTGGTGATTTGAAGATCCTTGAAGATCTAAGTAAAAAGTTAAAATTCATGGATGAAAATGATGTATAAACACTAGATTTAGTGTTGTATAAACGAATTTAGAGAGGAAACACTTACATTTGGTGGATTTGGAAGGATGAATTTATGATAGTTGAGAGAAAAGCCTTGTGTTCTTGAGTGGAAAGTGTAGAAATGAAGGCAAGGGGAGTACACTCATGCTATAAGCATGAGTCTTGGGAAAGAGGGTGTTTACGGCCCAAACACCCCATTTTTGGCTGTAAACACCTAGCTAAGGTGTTGGGTTGTTTTACTCGTCACACTACACTAATAACGACCCCACTTTTTTTATCGTTTGTCGAAAAATAAAATTAAACACCAAATGGACTTAAATCCGGCCAAAAATGTATTAAAAATATTTTTGACTAATATATGAAGTGTTTAGATGCGGTAATTTTACAAATGAAAATTTCGGGTTGTCATATCATTCCCCCGTTAGAGGGAATTTCGTCCCGAAATTAGTGTTCAACGACTAAGTTATTACACAAAACTAAGCAAAAAGATGGGGATATTTAAGTTTTATTTGATCCTCACGTTCCTAAGTGTATTCCGGTCCTCGCTTGGCGTTCCAGCAAACTTTCAAATTGGGGTGCGGCTTAGTTTCGTTCGTTTGACCTCCCGATCCATAATTTCCACAGGTTCTTCCACGAAGTTGAGGCTCTCGTTGATCTCGATCTCGTCTAGTGGGATTACGAGAGCCTCGTCGGATAGGCACTTTTTCAAGTTCGAGACGTGGAAGGTAGGATGTATGTTACTGAGTTCGTGGGGTATGTTAAGTTTGTAAGCTACGGGGCCGATTCTAGCGAGAATATCGAAAGGCCCTATGTATCTTGGATTCAGCTTTCCACGCTTTCTAAAGCGTATCATGCCCTTCCAGGGTGAGACTTTCAAAAGGACTCGGTCTCCCACCTGGAACTCCAAGGGTTTTCTTCGTTTGTCTGCGTAGCTTTTTTGTCGATCTCCAATGGCTATTAATCGTTCCCGACTCTGTACGATCTTCTCGGTCGTTTCTCGAATGATCTCCGGACCTGTGAGAGCGCTGCTAGGAATGCATCCATTAGCTAACTGAGTGTCACCCACCTCAGCCCAGCACAGAGCGGATCTGCACTTTCGGCCGTAGAGGGCTTCGATTGGAGCTTCCTTGATGCTCGTGTGATAACTGTTGTTGTTGGAAAACTCAACAAGGGGTAAGTGGTTATCCCATGCCTTACCAAAGTCTATCACATAGGCTCACAGCATATCTTCCAAAGTTTGGATGGTTCTCTCACTTTGTCCGTCGGTCTGCGGATGGTAGGTTGTACTCATGTCCAACCTTGTTCCTAAGGCGCTTTGCAGTGATTGCCAAAATCTCGAAATAAACCTACTATCTCTATCGGAGATAATAGATATAGGGACACCATGCAGTCATACGATCTCCCTAATGTATGTTCTTGTGAGTTTCTCCATCTTGTCTGTTTCTTTGATGGGAAGGAAGTGCGCGGACTTGGTCAATCTGTCAACGATGACCCATATGGTATCGAGCCCACCCATTGTCTTGGGTAGCTTGGTTATGAAATCCATAGTGATCCGCTCCCACTTCCATTCAGGTATCTCCGGCTGCTGCAATAGACCTGATGGTTTCTGGTATTCGACTTTGACCTTGGCGCAAGCAAGGCATTTACTCACGAAGGTAGCAATCTCTGCTTTCATGTTAGGCCACCAATATGACTTTTGAAGATCCAAATACATCTTATCTGAACCTGGGTGAACGAAATATCGAGTGTTGTGGGCTTTCTTCATGACCAATTCTCTGAAACCACCGTGTTGCGGTGTCCAGATTCGGTCCATGAGATATAAGGCTCCGTCACCCTTGACTTCCAAGTTCTTATCCATTCCTCGCATGGAATCTCCCACCACATTTTCAGGTTTCAAGGCTTCGAGCTGAGCTTCCTTAATCTGTGCGGATAGATGCGAATGGATAGTCATTGTTAATGACTTGACTCTTCGACCAGAATGTTCTTTCTGGCTTAGGGCGTCTACTACTACATTGGCTTTACCCGGATGATAACGAATTTCGCATTCGTAATCATTGAGTAGCTCGACCCATCGTTGATGTCTCATATTGAGCTCCTTTTGGTTGAATATGTGTTGTAGGCTTTTGTGGTCGGTGTATATCGTGCTCTTTGTACCGTACAGGTAGTGTGTCCAGATCTTTAGGGCAAACCCAACCGCTCCTAATTCGAGATCGTGTGTGGTGTAGTTGACCTCGTGTGTCTTCAGCTGTCTTGAGGCATAGGCGATGACCTTACCTTGTTGCATCAGAACACAACCGAGCCCCTGATTGGATGCATTGCAGTATACCACGAAATCTTCTGTCACTTCGGGGAGATATAGTATTGGTGCGGTGCATAAGGCTCATTTTAGGGTTTGGAATGCCTTCTCCTGTTTCTCTCCTCAGTGAAAGGTCACGCCTTTGTGGATCAATGTGGTAAGGGGTTTCACGATCCGAGAGAAGCTCTGAATGAATCTGCGGTAGTAGCCAATGAGGCTTAGAAATTGACGAATTTCTGTAGGCATCTTCAGTGCTAACCAGTTCTCAATAGCTTTAATCTTGGATGGTTCCATGTGGATTCCTTCTTCGCTAACCACGTGTCCTAAGAATTCGAATCTTTGGATCCAGAATTCACACTTCGAGAACTTCGCATATAGCTTATCCGATCATAGGGTTTCTAGGACTTGTCGTAGGTGATCGCTATGCTCCTCCTCACTTCGAGAGTAGATGAGTATGTCATCAATGAAGACGATGACGAACTGATCCAAGTAAGGACGACACACCCTATTCATTCAGTCTATGAATACTGTGGGCGCGTTGGTCAGTCCGAACGGCATCACTACGAACTTGTAGTGTCCGTAACGAGTTCGGAGAGCTGTTTTCAGGAAATCTTCTTCAAGTACTCGTAACTGATGATACCCGAACCTCAGATCAATATTGGAAAAGTAACTCACCCCTTGCAGTTGGTCAAATAGATCGTCTATACGAGGAAGAGGGTAACGATTTTTGACCGTCAGCTTGTTGAGTTCTCTGTAATCGATGCACATATGGAACAATCCGTCTTTCTTCTTTACGAACAAGACCGAAGCTCCCTATGGTGATTAGCTTGGTCTTACAAAGCCCTTACTGAGCAGATCGTTAAGCTGACCGGACAGTTCTTTCATCTCAGCAGACGCTAGACGATAGGGCGATTTGGCTATGGGGGTAGCTCCTGGAATTAAGTCGATCCTAAGCTCGACCTGACACTGAGGAGGTAAACCTGGTAGCTCTTCTGGAAAGACGTCGGGGAGGTCGCATACTACGGGGAAGTCTTTTAGATCTTTCATTTTCTGGATCGTGTCGACGACATGTGCAAGGAATGCACGATATTCCTTACGCAACTACTTCTGGGCTTGAATACTTGAGATGATACGAAGACTCGCACTGGATTTGTCTCCGTAGATTAACATAGTTTCGTTATTCAGTAGATTTAGACGGATGGCTTTGTCGAAGCACATGATATCAGCACGATGAAGACTCAACCAGTCAATGCCCACAATGACATCGAAACTCTTGATCGATACTGGTATGACGTCGATTGGAAACGAATGATTATCTACCATGAGGGTACAACCTATGTAGATCTCGTTAGAACTCTATGTCTTTCCGTTAGCCATTTCTACTACAAATGTTTCTTTTAGTGGTTGCGGGGATTGCTTAAGTAAGTGTTTAAAGTTTTGGTTTACAAAGCTTCTTTCTGCTCCACTATCGAATAGGATACAAGCAAAAGAGTTATCGAGAAGGAACGTACCTGTGACTACTATAGGGTCTGCTACTGCTTCATTGTGGCCAATAGCGAGTAGTCTTCCTGTTCCTCCCGTATTCCCGGCTTTCAGACAGTTTTTCTTGAAATGCCCTACCTCACCACAGCCATAACAGGCCTGGCTTACTCCCGAGCTGGGGACCTGAGAGATGGGTTTGGGTTGAGTAAATTCGGGCGGTATGGCCCTTCCGGTCGCAGTTAGTGCAGTGCAATTCACGGCAGGGGCCATTATGATGGAAAGGGCACTTGGTGCACTTGGGTAGGTTCCCTGCGTATGTTTTGGCTGGTGTAGGGGCAGCAGGAGTAGTGGCCGCATGGACAGCCACAATTTTTTGGTTTTTGGAAGAGGATTGAGTTGACTTGCCCTTCTTTTGGTCCTAACGCTTCCTCTTGTTGTTTTTTGTTTTGGGCGGTGCAGTGGCAATCGTCGTGGTTGTTGATGGAGTGGGGGGAGTTTCTTGATCAATCTACCTTTGAGGTTCCAGAGTTACTCCTCGAGTTTCTGAACTTCGCCCCTACGGCAGTACTCTCTCATAAACAGGTCCTTCAGTGTGTCCCAACCCATGGCGCTGGCTGTTACCAAGGAGAGTGATTTGACATCGCCATTCCACCATGTCAAGGCCCTTTCGGTGAAGGTGCAGGAAACGAACTTAATATTTATGTCCATGGGGCACGAGCACATCTCGAAGACGACTTCGGTTCTTTCGATCCATTGGGACAGTGCAATGATCCCTTCGGTTCCATTGAAGAATGTTCGTTTGTAGCTCATGAAATCCTTATAGGTGCACCCCTGCGTATGTGCATGGATTTCACCATATCTAGAGTTGGTGCCCATTCCGGCTCCACTTGCATTGCCAGAATTCATTTGGGCCATAGTTGCAGTCTCAGCTGTCTGAAACATCAACGGATCGAACTGCGGAGGAGGAGTGGTGGAGGTGGAGTTTGAGTCGCAGGTCTGCCTCTGTTCGGGCGCTTATGGGGAGGCATCTTTTGCTGAAAATTTATAAAGATGATGACAATAGTAAGAATCGGTTGTAAACATGATGCGAGTGTTTCACGGACTAAATCGTCATAGTCCAACTATCAAATAGAGTCATAGTAACAGAGTAGGGAACACGAAAGTATAGACTTGCCCATAGAGTAAATAGTCGTCAATATTACTGATATTAATGATGTAAAATGAGTTCGGGAGAAGTGACCTAACAGTAGGTCTTACATCAAACCATAAAAATGTTAGCAGTCTAGGTGCCTAATTAGAGTACTTTCAGAGTTAGGAATGTTTACAGACAAGTGCCCTATCGAGCATAGAAAAGGAAAGGCTAGTCCTTAAACAAAAGGGAAAGATGAGTTGACATCTTCTACTGGCGACGGGTACCCATTGGGCGAACCCTAAGATCAGCCAGTTGGCGTACAACTTCCTGAAGATGTCGTTCCTGAGCCCTCTGACGTGCTCGAAGTTCCCTAACTTCGGCTCGGGATGCAGCTAGTTGTTGCTGCAAAGCCTCATTGGTCCTCATAGTCCTATCCATGGCTTCTTCTAGTTGCCGGATACGGACAGTGTTAAGGTTAGAGTTGGCATCAATTTCCACAACTTTGCCAATGGCTGCTTGACCTTGTTCGACGTTCCTAGCAATCCTACGGACCATGATGGGCAAGACTCGGTCAGCTGAACCTCCCTCGCTTATGTTGTAGAAGCTTCGGTCTCCGTTGAAAGGTAAAGGCTGACCCTGCTCATCGCTCCATCGGTTCAAGGTTATGCCCCACATGGGAGTGGGACCTTGAAATGATGGACGGGGGTTAGGGTTTGGAGCTATTGGGGGCAGGTTTTTAACTTCCGGTTCAGAGTCAGAGATATCCGAAAAACCCTCTACATGGTGATCATCCAAAGGGATCGGGTGATCATCTTCTGGCTCTTCATCGAGCCATCCCCCATTGCCTTGGTTTGGATAGTACAGATCGCCGGGAAGGTGGAAGCCAGCCATGCTATCTACACCAAAATGGGGAAAGAATATTTAATAGACGTTCAAATCTAAGATACTTATAGGATGATCGTTATGAGTTAGACCAATACTTGCATTGTGCATACTAATTACATGCGACCGAGGCAAAATAGACCTTCGAATAGGTGACTCTAACTCTAAATCCACAACCAAACAAGGAACAGAAAGTAAAGCAAAGATTACAAATTTTAAGTCTATAGCGTATTAATCGCATGTAACCTTAGGGTATCCACTTAGCAACTATTGCCCTACTAACAACGACCCTTTTAGTTCTCACATATGTAAATCACAGCATTGCAGAATACTCCTATAGTATTCTCGTTCTTACGTTCTTGCGGTAGTGTTGGTAAGTTTTTAGACTTGTTGAAACATCACAATCACTCTTAGGAACATGCTAGTCACTCCTACGGAAATGTAGTTGATCAGGCTACATCCACCCAGATGTGACTATATGTCTCTAAGCCCAATTGTGTTGTCCAACAATCTTAATACTTTTGTTCTGTTCTAGTATGATACTGACCCTTTGTATTTATGGATGTATATATAAACTTAGTTAAATATTTTAGTATTTAAAAGTATATATTCTTGGTCAGAGTGTTTTAATCCCTGTGTGTTTATAGTCTGTATATCTTTTATGGGTTGATATACTTGATTCACTATAAACAATGCTCTGATACCAATCTCTCACACCTCAAAACCGAGAATGGCGGAATACGTTCTGGGGTGGAGGACGTCATGTACAGTATCATAACAATGCATAATAGTAAAAGCAAGCAAAAACATCCACTGAATTAATATAATAATTGTAATACAAGCGTGTTCTTTACAGTTTGTTAGACACCAAAAGTATAATCAAAATAAAAGATGAGTCTTGTATATGCTCCATCTTCTCAAAAGCTGCATACGTACATATCTACTGATGACCTGAGAATACAAGTTATTTTGAAAACGAGTATCAGCATAAAGCTGGTGAGTTCATAAGTATTTAGTGTCATTGCATGTATAAAAGTGTTTACAATCATGTAATATAAAAGTTGTTATCAAAGTTTTGAAAATAGCATGAATCTCTAGAAAATCCTATATTTTCCAGACTTGAATATTTTTAAGTTTGATCCTTTGAGTGTGTAAATGTTTTCCCAATGAGACTATCAGTTATAAAAATATAGTTTTAGATTTCATTCTTGTAAAGTAAATGGGAAAATAATGTATTATCCCGGCAGTTTTACTGCCGGCTGAATGAAATAAAAATGCAGACTCCAAGTAGTGATAAGTGTACAATACACCTCGGGGTGTCTATTTTACCTTATATTCTTAATTTATTAATTAGAGGTCCGAATGTGAACTCGTATGTAACCATGCTGATAGACGATCGAGTGGCTGATGACCCTCACGTAGTGTGGTGACATTTTGTCATCCCTGGGCCTAGTCGGCTCGGACTGTAGCTAGCAGTCGGGATGTGGGAGTGTCTGTCCCGTATAGATCTATACACATAATGCCCGCTCTCCCTCCAGGAGACTCTGGTTACACGGTAAAGGTACAGTAGAGTTTCGTATAGAGGAATAGTGTGTCACATTCTGTTTTACTGTATTCTCTTGTATTATAGTGTGATGTACTTTTTGGTATAGTTTATTGAGTGTTCTCTTGTATACTATATAGTATTCTCTTTGCATAGAATTTAACATGTATTAACTCATAACAGTAGTAATTATAGTGAGCGTCATAGTGATAGTGGTAATGAGTAGTAACCTTAACTATACCTATTATAGTTAAATAGAATGTTGGTTGCATGCCTTTGATACAGAAAGGTATTGAACTAAGTGAAGACTTACATATCTAACACAAATATATACAATATATAACTAAGAATTCAACAACGGTCGTACAGATAACAGTATACCCTAAGTCCACAATCAAACAAGAACAGGAAGTAAGGCGAGCTATCAGTCCTAAGTCCTTCAAGTCTTACTTATATAAATATATTGGTGTAGATATAGTTTAAAAAAAAATAGGTTTAAAAATAGTTTGGAAATAGTTTAATAACAATTTAACATAAAAAAATGTGTTTGATAATTATTTAAAGTAGTTTTGTTGACAAAGCAGTTAAAAGTACAGAAAATCCTTTTTGATTGCAAGTTATAAATCACATGTGATCGATACTATAACTTGTTGGATTCAACCTGTATTCCCCCCCCCCCATAAAAGCATTTAAAAAACATTTGAAAGGTTAATTAAGGGGTATGAACTCACCTGCAGTGAGTGGAGTGGATGAAAATGTCGGGTAGGATGCTAGGTGTCAAGTGAGGACTTGAACACACACACAAATCCTATGAAACATGTAGTGACACATAATGGTGTCTAATTACTCATTTAATCACCAATTAAGTAAGTAAAGACCCTCTAATTCATGAAAACACCTTGTTTCAAGTGCTAGGAGTGTTAAGGGTTGCATTTAAGGAGAGTATGGCCTCACTTTGGAGTTTACTCTTCAAATGGTAGTACCTAGGGCTGTTTACGGTTTTTGAACCATATCCCCCATGAGTTTACGGTCACAAACTCATGGGAGTGGTGTATTTTTGTGCTTTAAGGCTTCATGCTTCACAAAGAAAGGTTCTAGGGTCGATTCAAGGGCTTAGGAAGTGGTTAGGGCATGAACTGCCCACTTTTTGGAGTTTACGGTCCTTGGACCATTTTTGGGGAGTTTACTACCGTAAACCCATGAGTTTACGGTAGTAAACTCATGGCTACTCCATCCACTTCGAGTTTTGGGGTTTATAGATCATTCAAGCAAGTTCCTAGTCCATAAGTCATGCTAGAGAGGGAGTTAGGGCATCAAAACACCCTTTTTGGGGGTGTTTACGGTTTTGGGAGATCCCCAAACCGTAAACAATTGTTCTTGGGGTTTAATCCATAAATTTTCAAGCATACTAAGAAGATAACTAGATAGGAGGAGTATACTTACTTATATGAAGCTTGTAAGAGGGTTTTAGGACCCAAAACACTAGTGTATTCTTGGTGATTTGAAGATGCTTGAAGATCTAAGTAAAAATCAAAATCCATGGATGAAAATGATGTGTAAACACTATATTTAGTTTTGTATAAACGAATTTAGAGAGGAAACACTTACATTTGGTGGATTTAGAAGGATAAATTTATGATAGTTGAGAGAAAAGCCTTGTGTTCTTGAGTGGAAAGTGTAGAAATGAAGGCAAGGGGAGTAAACTCATGCTATATGCATGAGTCTTGGGAAAGAGGGTGTTTACGGACCAAACACCCCTTGTTTGGCCGTAAATACCTAGCTAAGGTGTTGGGTTGTTTTACTCGTCACACTACACTAATAAACACCAAATGGACATACATACAACCAAAAATATATTAAAAATGTTTTTGACTAATATATGAAGTGTTTGGATGCGGGAATTTTACAAATGAAAATTTTGGGTTGTCACATAAAAAATCAACATAAATCTAGATGGAACTCACAATATACTGGTCTCCTTAGAATCCCCAGGTCCATCCTTCACTCATGTACATATCCTATGCTACCAATAGTATGCGCCCAATATTACCTTTCACACCTATTTGTAACTTTCCTTTAGAGCCGTTCTAATTCCTGTAAGTCACCATACTAAATCTGTATACCAATCCTATGCTAATTAACATACATATTCAAGCATCACATATCCTAGACTTTCCTAGGAATTCTGAACTCAACCGCCCTCAATACTGAGAACCTTAATCAACATCGATGTATGTCGTATGCATGCAAGTTGTACACAAAATAGGATGCATAGACTATCGAATAATGATTCTTCCCTAAATACACAACCAAATATGGAACATAAAATGAGGCTAAACCGATCATTCTTGGGCTATATAAACCTAATCGTATACAACTTTTTAAGCATACACTTAGCAATTATCTGAGTGGATGTCAATCTCAAGTAAAATATAGCACCCAGTCCTCCTAGGCTATAAGGGATCACACAAATCAGGTAATTCTATCTTAAGATTCTTCAAGGTATCTTTAGCCCTAATATAACATGCAATTGACTTCTCATGTATACTAATCATAACACATAGACATGGGTATTTTGAGAATCACTTACTTGTTCTTGGCAAATTGCACACATCGCACCCCTATTTAATTAGTATAAATCTCTTTAGATTTTAATACTTTCTTTTGAAAATATTATCATGTCCCCAGTTTGAGTTCTGACACACCCGAGAGCATGCCCAAATCCCTGAAACCAAGGCTCTTATACAACTTGTAGCAACCCAAAAACAATGATCAATTTTTTTTTTTAAAATAGATAGTTTCAATCATCAAATAGTTCCAATTCAATCACAATGTACAATATCAAAAAAAAAATATTAGAGTAAAAGTATCCAAAAAGTGTGGAAATCATGAGGGGAGGATGTTGTGCCATCATTACGGGCCCTTCCCTTTTGAACCGAAATTATTAGAAACCATAAACAAATTTGTAAGCACAAGGATTAGTGAGTTCCACAATGTCCCAAATACCAGACATATAATTGGTCCTAGCCTTGGGGCATATTTCAGCCCAATATATAAATATAGGCCCAACCCTAGGGTATATTTTAGCCCAATATACGAATATAGGCCTAGCCCTAGGCCCTAACCCTGGGTTTTCTTCCAACCCATTATATATTCATGGGCGGAACCCTAGGGTCTATTTCAACCCACATCATACAAACATGTAAGAGTCACACAATAACTAGCATACAATATAGCAACATAGTGGGTCAGTATAGGTGCCTGTGACCCACAAGCACAGTGAGAAGACTCACCTCTAACAGAAGATAACTAAATTGCACACTCGAGCTGCTTCTAGCACGGCTCCTCAAACTAAACATAACCCAATAACAACCCTAACTAATAATCATAGTTTAAGCTATGACTAATGGTACAAAACATAATTTACCCAACCAAGGGCAAAATACCATTTTCCCTTTTTCATGTGGCCCACCATCCAAAACCCAAAATTCCCTAGTGAACCAAGGCCCAAAATGGCCCAAAAAGGTTTCCTGAGCATACACCTAGTTGTGACAACCCGAAATTTCTATTCTGTACAACCCTTCAATTCAATAGAAGTCAGAAAAGTTGCTTCTAAGTTTCAAACTTTTTAGAACAAGTTTGAGTAATTTAGGATTTACACTTCGGGTGATATCAGGACAGAGGATGCCTTAAGGTTATTGTGCAACACTGTTATTCCAAAACTCCAAGAAATTTGAGTTTACTGCCAGAATAAAATATTTTCAGCCAAAAACCCTAAATTTGGGAGTATATATATGAGAGTTAGTCATTATTTACACTTTTTTCCAAATCTCAAGATCCAAACCCATTTCTCTCTCAAGTATCATCCAAAAGTTTTTCAAGATCTTCAATCTAGTAAGTGTTTCTAGCCTTCTTAAGTTGTTATATGGCTTAATCTAGTGTTTTAACACATTTATAACCGTGAAATCATTCCAAAAGCTTGATTCTTCCATTTTCACCAAGAACACCAAGAACACACACTAGTGTTATTGGACTTTTAGCTCATTTCAAGCATCAATATAGTAAGTACTTCTATCCTAGAGTCTTATAAAGCTTTTTACATTCCCTTACATCCAGAAATCATCCCAAGAACACCAAGATCAAGGTGTTTACGGTCCAAGAATGTTCTTGGACCATAAACCCCAAATAAAGGTGCCAAAGGGTGCCTTAGGGTGCCTTAGTCCTTCACAAGCCTTAGAAACATGTCTAAATCCTTCCTTGATGTGTTTATCACATAAAAAGCACCAAAATCTCTCATTTATATGTGTTTACGGTTTGGGGATCTCCCAAAACCGTAAACACCCCATAGTGTGTACAAATGACCCATATTCCTTCCTTATGCCTAGAATCTAGCCTAGACTTTTACGTTGAAGTGTTTGGCACTTGAGAACATCAAAATACCATGGTCCATAGGAGTTTACAGTAGCAAACACATGGAGAAATGGTCCATGGGCCGTAAACTCCATTTTAAGAGGGTATTGATGCCACAAACATTTCCTAAGGCTTAAACATGAAGTGGGAATGCTTGGAATGACTTAGAAGACTTCAAACCAATAAATTGTCAAAAGGTTAAGAGCTTACGGCCGTAAACTAAAGGGTTTACGACCGTAAACTCAAGGGTTTATGGTCTTTTGGGAGTAAACTCATATTAGGGGTTCCTTTGAACCCTAAGCTCAAATAGTTTTGTCCTACAACACTTAGATGCAATCCTTAGCACTTATAACACTTGTAAAAAGTGTTTAACATGTCTTAGGATGTCTTAACTTTGTTAATTAGTTGTTTAAAGGCTAATTGGATACATATATATACTACTATATGTTAACTATGATCCTTGTGTGTGTACAAGTCTTCACTTGGCACTTAGCATCCTATGGCAGTCAATACATCCAAACCACTTGCTACAGGTGAGTTCATACCCCTTAATCAATTTTTTAAATGTTTTTAAATTCTTTTATGGGGGGATACAAGTTGATTCATGCTAGTTATTATGTCAATCACATGTGATTAATAAGCAGCATACAAATGGAAATTACTACTCTCTTAGCTGTTTTACCAAACAGATTACTTCAAATGGTTTTCCAAAACATTTTTACTCGTTTAAAACTCTATGTTAGACTGTCTTACATACTAATTGTATCTTTTCAAACCCTGTTACAGTTATGATTCAAAACAAATGTTTTCCTTATACTTTACACTGTTCTTATCAAACAAACTGTTTTCAAATTGTTTTGCAAACTGACATCAAGTCATCTTTTCCTAGTTATAAAACTTTTCAAAGGTTTTACAAAACTTCTTTTATACTTTTACATTGTCAATTGCATGTCTATATATGTATAGTTATATAAGTAATGTTTAAAGGACTTAGGAAGACTAGCTTACTTTACCTCCATTTCCCCGTTGGGGTGTGGCGTTAGGGCATCAGTTATCCGTCCGAAGGTCGTATAAATATTGGTTGTGTATTATGTATACATATATAGACATAAAAGTTCTATCATTTAATTCAATACCCTTAGGTAGCAGTGGTATACTTTCATGTTCATACGTACCAGTTACATTGCTAGTAAGCTACCATACGAGTAGTTTAGGAAGATACTAATACTATTACTAGAACGTGGAATCATACCACGAGTCAGTTCATTCATGAGTCTATACATGCTAGATAGAGAGAGAACACACATTATAGCTAGCACACATAGAACATTACAATACATTACTATACATGCTAAATAGAGAGAGAACACACATTACAGCTAGCACACGTAGAACATTACAGTACATTACTATACATGCTAGATAGAGAGAGAACACACTTTATAGTTAACACATTCATTACATATACATTCATGCAGTTATGTGAACCGTTAAACGGGGCATGGCACTACCTGCCATGACCATTTTTGTATCCAGAATCTCCTTAATTGGGGAGCATATGAGTTTGCGTATAGATCTATACTGGATTGACTATCCTACACCTTGCTGCTCGCTACAGTGGGACTTGCAAGTATACGGGTGCCAAATGTCATTTCTTACGGCGTCTTACATCGTCGTTTTTCTAGAGTCGGTAGCAGGATACAGGTCGATCACATGTTACTTTAAATTAAAATAGATTTAAGGTAGTTAGTATGGTTGTAGTTATTTAATACTACACCATAGTACTATTTCCTTTTCCCATTTACATTTTTTTCGTGAACATTCACACGATGCATGGTAATGTAGAAGCTATATTTTTGGTTAATGATAGTCAGATTTGGGAAAATACACACTTGTACAAGAGAAACAGTCAAATACTAGATGCCTTGGTAGAAGGCTACTTCCAGTAAGAAGCATAGGGTTTTCTTGGATATTTAAAACTTTTACATACTCATACTTACAAATACATTCTTACAAATTAAGACACTAAAATATTTATGATCTCACCAGCTTTAAAGTTGATACTCTCTTTCAAAATAACTTGTATCATCAGGTCAACAATAGACAGGTACCGATGCAAGGTTTAGAGAAGATGGAGCTCGTTCAAGACTCATCTTTCATTTTGATTTATGCTTTAGTGTCTATTAGACATATCAGAACACTAGTATTAAAATTATATTAATAATGCAATGGATGATGTTGTTGCTTGTTTACTACTTTTCATTGTTGTGAGACTGTACATGATGTCCTCTGCCCCAGAACGTTTCCGCCGTTCATGGTTTTGGGGTGTGACACCAGTGTACACCTTGTACGCTCAACATATAGCTCGATCTCGGAAGACTTACGGGGTCGCAACCCAGTATGCCCAATGTACTCAACAGGTGTCCAAAACTCTATTAAGGGCTTAATACCTTAAGAATTAACGTCCAAACAACACATCTAAAATTAATGAACGTCTGAGATCATAAATGTTGAATCAATAAAGTGACCCTCTTAAACCTCTCAATCCGAAGTCCCCCTCTCTACCGCAAAGATGTTTTGATACCTCAATGCGAAGTGATGAAGTCATCTGCAACGACTTCATCAACAAGAGAGACGTAGTTTTTATCTTGTCTATTTACCTTGTATTGTCCAGTGTACCTTGCACGAACACTTCTTTATGAAAAATAGTCTTTTTTTATTTCACCTGTATGTCTCAAAACTATATAAATAGAGTGCTCCGCTTCAAATGAAATACACATCTTACATCTCTTATCTCACATTTTTTCTCTCGTTACTTACTATTAGAATTCTCTTACTTTCAAGATCTTTTTGAATTTGTTTTCATATTCAAGATCTAACTATCAAACTCTCCTTCGAATCAAGTCCTTGTGACTTCAATCACTTTAAAATTATCCCATCTACTAACTTGTGCTTGATTGCAAACCTTGTTAAGAATCAGTTTAGTGTTTACTTGATATATAACTTTTTGTCATGTATATTTCCTTACATTTTTGCAATTACATTTCTGCATCTAATCATCTAACTATATAATAACTCTAACTTCTTATTATTGTTGAGATTTATCATCCTTTGAGTTAAACTTTATTCCGCAATATATAACTTTATCTAACGTTTGTCAAAAGTTTTTCTCTCAATAATTGGTATCAATGCCAAAGTGCTTGCTTTTTAAACAAAACTTTGATTTTAAAAGCCTTCTATACCACTAAAGCTCATTTCATTCTTAAAATTACAACAAAGTCTTTATCAATACAAGGAAATATGGCAAAAGCATTATCACTCAATGTTTCCAACAGTGTTGGAGGTTCAAATAGAGCTCCAATACTAGTGGCAAATAAGTATCATCACTGGTCCCAAAGGATGGAGAGATATCTAAGAAGACTTGGATGAGATGTGTGGAGATCTGTAGAAGAAGGAACTTATGTCCTTATTCTTACTCTAGTTCAAGCCGAGAGTGCTCAAGCCAAACTAGGAGGAGGTCATCTTGCCATGAATCGTCCCACTAAGAATGATCGCGATAAAATGGAAAATGATGCAATTGCCTTTTCTAAAATATCTTGTGGTGTAACGCCCAGGTTTCAGGGCTAAGCATTTTTGTCAATGTAATAGTCTAGGTCAACTCTTGTAACTCTTTTGAAGTAATAAAGATGAAATATTTGAGTATTATGTGAATTATGTGTATTTATGTGCTTATAATTTAATTATAAATGTATAAATAATAAATAATAAAAATAAGCGTCAAAATTAAAGTATAAGATAATCCCGATATCTCTATATAAAGTTGTAGAATATGTCTCAAGGTTTCCGTACATATAAAGAACGCCGAAATCCGAGTTATAACGAAGAAGTTATGACCCGTCGAAGTTTTACGGCAAAACCGGCACGGCACCGGTAAGCGTAAATAGTGAATTTACGATAGAGCGAGATTTAGCCTTAGCGATCTAAATGAAAGTCGTAGAATATGTTAAACTAAGAACATCGATAAAAAGAACGCCCAAATCTGACTTCGTATGAAGAAGTTATGATTTTTCGAAGTTTCGGAATAGCAGTGTACAGCCCGAAATTCGAATATTAGATCGAGCGGTTTTTAGCCGACACGACCTGAACGAGAATCGAAGGTCTCGTTAAGGGTAGCGTAACGAGAAAAAGATGGGTGAAAACGGATGTCGGATGAAGAAGTTATAAGGATTTAACGGACCAATCGTATCCTGGCCCGTTAATAATATAAAATTTAAAATCGAGTCAAAATTAGCCGACGAAGTCTAAACGAAAGTTGTAGAGTACGTTCCCACCTTCGCGTGGATATAAAGAACGTCGAAAACAGAGGTCGTACGCGAAAGTTATGAATTTTTAAAGATGAGCATGCAATTTGCGAAGTCTGGTGCAAGACTGGTGACGTGGCGCGTTGTGGGCCGTCCGATGAAGGTATCAGATCTCGCTTCGGATCATGCCACAAAGCCTCGCCCTACGCCCCGCGTACGAGATCCTGAACGCCCCGCGTAACCTCGGTCTGATCCATCCGACGAGTGCAAGACAGCTGGGTCCGAGCTGGTGATCTTATCCGAGGAGTACGCCCAGCGTACCCTCGGTACGCCCAGCGTAAATCCGAGCTTCGGTCCCTATAAATACCATGCGAATTCTTCCGGATTTTTCACACATTTTCACTTCTCTCTCTAAACTACTTTCTCTCTCTAACCCTTTTGGAGTCCCCTAAGCCCTAGTTAAACCCCTAGCACCCTAGGGAAGCCCCGAGGCTCCCGGAGTCCCGAGAAAAAGGAGTTTTTCGGTTTCGAAATCAAGTCCCGGTTCTCGAAAAAAATTCGCTGTAAGTGTGCTACGCTTACGCAATTTTTAATATAGCTTTCAAATAATTATAGGAATGTTATTAGGTCCTTAAAATAATTATTTGGGCTATTATTATGAGTTATATCGAGTATTATTAACGCTTAATAATACTCGGACTAATTAATTTGTCACGGTTATCGTTAAACTAAACCCTAGTGGTATCGATACTAGGTTTTATCGAAGGAATATCGTTTTGAGAGTATCGAAGCGCTGTCCGAGTGCTGAGTCACCACCTAATCAGGTGAGTGCATAGTTACTTTCAACTTACACATAGATATGAAGTATTTTATATAAATTACGTGCTATGCGTGCATATTATCTGAATACTTGCTATCTATGCTAGATGAACGTTGTTATACATGTTTTCAATGATTTAAACTGTATATGTATTTTATATCTACGAAAATGTTGGGGAAAAACATGGGTAGATGTAATAGGTGATGTGTGATAAAATGATGAGAGGCCTCGATGTTGATGTTGTTGTTTCTGTCATCTAGCGGAGTATGGATGACGACCACGGACTCTTCTAGACAGTCCAGTGGAACACTAGCAGGCTCGCAACCTGTAGGTGTTTGTGAACGACGTGTTCACCGGTGTACTCCATCCCCCACATGGCTGCCTTTAGGACATTTATTGCTGAGGAATCCCCTTAGCAGTAGTGTCCGTCCCGATGATGATCCTTAGGCTAGGTCCCTTATGATAGGTGTTTAGGGACGTAAAGTGAGGATAACGGGAACGGGTAATCGGGTTATTGTTGATTGATGAAATTAATAAACTTATTTATTGTGGGTTGAAAACCCTATGTGCTCACCAGGCTCCCAAGCCTGACCCACTCAGTTTTATGTATTACAGGTAGTGGCGCATGAGCATAGGTGTGATGTTTTGGACAAGGGATTACGGATATAGGCCTGTAGATATGAAATAATGTAGTAAGGCTTATATTGTACTGTTTATGCTTTTGATCTGTACGAACATGACATCCCGAGTCTTTTAATGAAATACATTTCTATGGAAATGCTTTTGATAAATCTTTATCATACTTTGTTTTGGGACAAATTCCGCAACACTTTCATTTAAAATGTAACTCTGACTTTTAAACAAAGCATAAACAAACCGGTCTTTTCTGGCCGTGATTTTGGGGATGTCACAGTTGGTATCAGAGCATTAGTTTAAGCGAACTAGGAATTTGTAGGATTTCTAGACTTAAACTTAGAATGCTAAGCGATGATTGTGAGGTGTGAGCACTAGCTTATTTTAGGAATTGTGCCTAAAATGCTTTTATGTGCTAAATGCTTTGTGCATGATATGCTGTTATTTGTTCGGATCTATGGTCTGTTGCCGACCGGATCTGGAAACCTTATGTGTTTAGGATTCTAAACGTACGACTACGGTATTAGAACTAGCATGTAAACGTTTCGGAGTGATAAGGATGATTTAAACGTCAATCCTAAGTAAAGGTCTAGATTCACCTCATTAGGTGTATAGATCAAGATGGTAAGAACCCGTAGCGGAAACGTGAACGCGAATGGAGATAGGAACCAACCCCCAGTGGTTCAACAAATACCTGTTGTAGAAGAAGTTGCACCTGAGCCAGTCACGATGGCCGGAGTGCAAGCGATGATCCAGGCTATGTTGGATCGTCAAATGGAGGAAACTAGACGTTTGCTCCAGCAAAATCGAGAGGAAGAGACTATTCAAATCGAACAGCCCGAGTTGAACGAAGGGCAGACTAAGGAAGGAGACTACAGTGGAACTGTTGGTCAAGTCAACCAACCAATAGTTCAAGAAAATAACCAAGATGACGGATTCGAGAGAAATGGATGCCAGTACAAGGATTTTCAGACTTGCAAGCCATCGACTTTCACGGGAAAGGAAGATCCAATCGGAGTCATGGATTGGATCTCGGAGATGGAGTTAGCTTTCATGACATGCGGTTGCAGAGGGAAGCTACAGACCACGTTTGCAGTGCGTCAGTTTCGAGGAGGCCCTGTACGTTGGTGGAATACTTTGGGGAAGACTTTAAGCCCCAACAAACCCCTGGAACTGACATGGGCAGAATTTCTGGTACAATTCAAACGAAAGTACTGCTCAGCTCAAAACCTGCTCGAGCTAGAGAACCAGTTTCTAACCCTAAAGAAGGGGAGCATGTCAATCGATGAATACACGAACAACTTCACAGAAAAGATGGAATTTGCCTTGCGTCTTGTTCCGGACGAGCTGACGAAAATTGATAAGTACGCAAAAGGATTACCATGGGAGTACGCGGTGCCAGTGCGTCAGGCACCTACTTTGGAGGCAGCTATCTGGGCTGCCAAGTCTGTGGAGGATATGATTAAGGGAAGAGCTGCCAGCAAAGTCGAGGTTGGCGAGAAAAGGAAATTTGACGAATCCTCAAGGTCCGGTAAGAAGGGTAGATTCTCGAAGCCTGGTTCGAGAGGAGGAGGATCAGAAGCGAAGTGGTGTGACAAGTGCAAGAAAAAGCACTCTGGGAAGTGTGACGGAGGGGTCACTTGTTACAAATGTGGAAAGCCTGGGCACTATGCCAATGAATGCACGTTCACTAAGAAGGTCTGTTATGAGTGAAACGAGGAGGGGCACATTTCAAGGGATTGCCCGAAGAAGAAGGAGACGGGAAGACCCAACATACCACCGAAGCCGAAGGCAAGAGCCTTCCAGATGACGCTCGAGGCTGCAAAGGAGGCAGCAGACGTCGCTTCAGGTACCTTTCTTGTAAATGGTTTGCCTGCAAATATACTATTTGATTCCGGAGCCAACTACTCCTTTGTATCGCATAAATTTGGTGGGAAATTAGCATTACCTGTAGAAAAACTAGATAATGCCCTGATTGTAGAAGTTGCCAGTGGCAAATTCGTACCTGTTAGTAATCGTATTAGGAACATCGTCATCAACCTAAACGGAAACGAATTCAACGAAGAGCTATTACCCATAGAGTTAAACGGTTTCGACATCGTTTTGGGTATGGATTGGCTTAGCGCCAACGATGCTGAGATTCAATGCCGAAAGAAGATAGTAAAGGTAAACCCACCCGGAAAGGAATCATTTATGGTGTACGGGGACAAACGCAGAGTGAATTCTGGAATCATCTCCCTGATGAAAGCCAGGAAATGTTTGTCCAAAGGGTGCGCCTCGTACTTGGCATTCGTAATTGATGCCAAGAAGGAGAAGAAAGAGGTGCAGAATATACCGGTTGTGTGTGATTATCCGGAAGTCTTTCCCGAAGATCTTCCCGGATTACCACCTGATAGGCAAGTGGAGTTTCGTATAGACTTGTTACCAGGAACAACACCAATAGCAAAGGCACCTTACCGATTAGCACCGACGGAGATGAAGGAGCTCATGACGCAACTTCAGGAGCTGTTGGACAACGGTTTTATTCGACCTAGTTCATCACCCTGGGGAGCTCCGGTGTTATTCGTAAAGAAGAAGGACGGAAGCATGAGGATGTGCATAGACTACCGAGAGCTGAATATGGCAACGGTGAAGAACAAGTATCCATTACCGAGGATTAATGACCTATTCGATCAGCTGCAAGGTTCGAGCTACTTCTCAAAGATCGATCTTAGGTCAGGATATCATCAGCTGAAGGTGAGAGAGCAGGATATTGAGAAGACTGCATTCAGAACTAGATATGGACATTACGAGTTCTTGGTTATGTCATTCGGACTAACCAATGCTCCCGCAGCATTCATGGATTTGATGAATAGGGTTTGTAAACCATTCCTCGATAAATCTGTGATAGTGTTCATCGACGACATTCTCATCTACTCGAAAAGCCAAGAGGAGCATGGCAAGCATCTACGGGAAGTATTAGAAGTGTTGAATAAGGAGAAGCTTTTTACAAAGTTCTCCAAATGCGAGTTTTGGATACGGGAAGTCCAATTCTTGGGTCATGTTGTTAACCAGGAGGGAATAATGGTTGACCCCACAAAGATCGAGGCTGTAATGAAGTGGGAACGTCCAAAGAGTCCCACGGAGATTCGAAGCTTTCTAGGATTAGTCGGATATTATCGACGATTTATCCAAGGCTTTTCTTCGATAGCTGCTCCATTAACAGCTTTGACTCATAAAGGAGCCACATATACGTGGAGTGAGAAACACGATGAGGCATTCGAGAAGCTAAAGAAGAAGTTATGTGAAGCACCGATACTTTCTCTACCCGATGGAGTCGAAGATTTCGCGGTTTATAGTGACGCTTCTGGAGTCGGGTTGGGTTGTGTTCTGACCCAAAGAGAAAAGGTGATAGCATACGCATCTCGACAATTGAAAGAACACGAAAAGAACTACCCCACTCATGATCTGGAGTTGGCAGCGGTAGTTTTTGCCTTAAAGATATGGAGGCATTACCTCTACGGCACGAAGTGCAAGCTCTTCACTGATCATAAGAGTCTCCAGTATCTCTTTAATCAGAAGGAGTTGAACATGAGGCAACGACGCTGGCTAGAACTTCTCAAGGACTATGACTGTGAGATACTTTACCACCCAGGGAAAGCAAATATTGTTGCTGATGCTCTCAGTCGGAAAGTCAATCTGGAAAGGAAAAGGCCAAGAGCGTTAAGAATTGAAGTCGTTTCGACGATTGTTGAAAGTATCAGGAAAGCTCAAGAAGAAGCTTTAGAGAAAAATGACCGAAAGGAAGAACGTTTGGGAAGAACGTTAGTGTTCGGTACAAACAGTCGAGGACTGAAGGTATTCCAAGATCGAATTTGGGTACCTAAGACGGGAGGAATAAGAGATCTTCTGATGGAAGAAGCACACAAGACCATGTACTCGATTCATCCCGGTAGCACTAAAATGTATAGGGACCTAAAACCCTACTACTGGTGGCCGACGATGAAGCTCGATGTTGCGAAGTATGTGGCCGAGTGCGTAACATGTGCGAGGGTTAAGGCACAACATCAGAAACCGTATGGGAGTTTAGAACCTTTACCTGTACCCATGGGTAAATGGGAAGACATCACCATGGATTTTGTGACTAAACTGCCCAGGACGAAGAACGGTCACGACATGATTTGGGTAGTCGTGGATCGTTTCACCAAGAGTGCACACTTCATAGCAGCCAACGAGAAGTGGTCTATGGATAAGCTCGCAAATGCTTACGTGAAGGAAATTGTAAGACTTCACGGTGTTCCTCTTACGATTGTATCAGATCGTGATAGTCGTTTCACGTCAAGGTTTTGGAGGAGACTACAAGAGGAGTTGGGTACAAAGTTATGTTTGAGTACTGCTTACCATCCGCAAACTGATGGCCAGAGCGAAAGAACGATTCAGACACTGGAAGATATGCTGAGAGCATGTACCCTCGAATTCCAACGAAATTGGGACGAGCACTTACCTCTGGTAGAATTCTCCTACAACAATAGTTTTCACTCGAGCATCAAGATGGAACCTTACCAAGCCTTGTATGGACAAAAGTGTCGTACGCCGTCTTGTTGGCTTGAAGCCGGAGAGAAGCAGTTTATGGGCCCCGAGATAGTCCATGAGACTGCCGAGAAGTTGAAGGTGATTAGGGAAAGAATGTTACCAGCTCAGGATCGTCAGAAGAGCTATGCTGACAAGAAAAGACGACCGATAACTTTCGAAGTTGGGGATTCCGCTTTGCTTAAAGTCTCACCATGGAAGGGACTTATACGATTTGGGAAACGAGGAAAGTTGAGTCCAAGGTTTATTGGACCGTTCAAAGTTCTTCAGAAGATTGGGAACCAAGCTTACAAGCTGGAATTGCCCGAAGAACTCAATGGTATTCATAACACTTTCCATGTGTGTTATTTGAGGAAATTCACGGGAGATGTTCCCGACATAATTCCAATCTTAGAGTTAAGGATGGATGAGAATAAAAGGCTGATCGAAGAGCCTGAGGCAATTGTTGACCATAAGACTAAGAAGTTACGACGCAAGATGGTCGACTTGGTGCTAGTCCGATGGAAACATTCGAATGGGCCGAATCTCACTTGGGAAACAGAGGATGACATGATGAGTCGCTATCCACATCTGTTTGCTGATGCATGATTCCGGGACGGAATCATCCTAAGGGGGAGAGAATTGTAACGCCCGGGTTTCAGGGCTAAGCATTTTTGTCAATGTAATAGTCTAGGTCAACTCTTGTAACTCTTTTGAAGTAATAAAGATGAAATATTTGAGTATTATGTGAATTATGTGTATTTATGTGCTTATAATTTAATTATAAATGTATAAATAATAAATAATAAAAATAAGCGTCAAAATTAAAGTATAAGATAATCCCGATATATCTACATAAAGTTGTAGAATATGTCTCAAGGTTTCCGTACATATAAAGAACGCCGAAATCCGAGTTATAACGAAGAAGTTATGACCCGTCGAAGTTTTACAGCAAAACCGGCACGGCACCGGTAAGCGTAAATAGTGAATTTACGATAGAGCGAGATTTAGCCTTAGCGATCTAAACGAAAGTCGTAGAATATGTTAAACTAAGAACATCGATAAAAAGAACGCCCAAATCTGACTTCGTATGAAGAAGTTATGATTTTTCGAAGTTTCGGAATAGCAGTGTACAACCCGAAATTCGAATATTAGATCGAGCAGTTTTTAGCCGACACGACCTGAACGAGAATCGAAGGTCTCGTTAAGGGTAGCGTAACAAGAAAAAGATGGGTGAAAACGGATGTCGGATGAAGAAGTTATAAGGATTTAACGGACCAATCGTATCCCGGCCCGTTAATAATATAAAATTTAAAATCGAGTCAAAATTAGCCGACGAAGTCTAAACGAAAGTTGTAGAGTACGTTCCCACCTTCGCGTGGATATAAAGAACGTCGAAAACGGAGGTCGTACGCGAAAGTTATGAATTTTTAAAGATGAGCATGCAATTTGCGAAGTCTGGTGCAAGACTGGTGACGTGGCGCATTGTGGGCCGTCCGATGAAGGTCTCAGATCTCGCTTCGGATCATGCCACGAAGCCTCGCCCTACGCCCCGCGTACGAGATCCTGAACGCCCCGCGTAACCTCGGTCTGATCCATCCGACGAGTGCGAGACAGCTGGGTCCGAGCTGGTGATCTTATCCGAGGAGTACGCCCAGCGTACCCTCGGTACGCCCAGCGTAAATCCGAGCTTCGGTCCCTATAAATACCATGCGAATTCTTCCGGATTTTTCACACATTTTCACTTCTCTCTCTAAACTACTTTCTCTCTCTAACCCTTTTGGAGTCCTCTAAGCCCTAGTTAAACCCCTAGCACCCTAGGGAAGCCCCGAGGCTCCCGGAGTCCCGAGAAAAAGGAGTTTTTCGGTTTCGAAATCAAGTCCCGGTTCTCGAAAAAAATTCGCTGTAAGTGTGCTACGCTTACGCAATTTTTAATATAGCTTTCAAATAATTATAGGAATGTTACTAGGTCCTTAAAATAATTATTTGGGCTATTATTATGAGTTATATCGAGTATTATTAACGCTTAATAATACTCGGACTAATTAATTTGTCACGGTTATCGTTAAACTAAACCCTAGTGGTATCGATACTAGGTTTTATCGAAGGAATATCGTTTTGAGAGTATCGAAGCGCTGTCCGAGTGCTGAGTCACCACCTAATCAGGTGAGTGCATAGTTACTTTCAACTTACACATAGATATGAAGTATTTTATATAAATTATGTGCTATGCGTGCATATTATCTGAATACTTGCTATCTATGCTAGATGAACGTTGTTATACATGTTTTCAATGATTTAAACTGTATATGTATTTTATATCTACGAAAATGTTGGGGAAAAACATGGGTAGATGTAATAGGTGATTTGTGATAAAATGATGAGAGGCCTCGATGTTGATGTTGTTGTTTCTGTCATCTAGCGGAGTATGGATGACGGCCACGGACTCTTCTAGACAGTCCATTGGAACACTAGCAGGCTCGCAACCTGTAGGTGTTTGTGAACGACGTGTTCACCGGTGTACTCCATCCCCCACATGGTTGCCTTTAGGACATTTATTGCTGAGGAATCCCCTTAGCAGTAGTGTCCGTCCTGATGATGATCCTTAGGCTAGGTCCCTTATGATAGGTGTTTAGGGACGTAAAGTGAGGATAATGGGAACGGGTAATCGGGTTATTGTTGATTGATGAAATTAATAAACTTATTTATTGTGGGTTGAAAACCCTATGTGCTCACCAGGCTCCCAAGCCTGACCCACTCAGTTTTATGTATTACAGGTAGTGGCGCATGAGCATAGATGTGATGTTTTGGACGAGGGATTACGGATATAGGCCTGTAGATATGAAATAATGTAGTAAGGCTTATATTGTACTGTTTATGCTTTTGATCTGTACGAACATGACATCCCGAGTCTTTTAATGAAATACATTTCTATGGAAATGCTTTTGATAAATCTTTATCATATTTTTGTTTTGGGACAAATTCCGCAACACTTTCATTTAAAATGTAACTCTGATTTTTAAACAAAGCATAAACAAACCGGTCTTTTCTGGCCGTGATTTTGGGGATGTCACATGTGGAGTTGTTCCTGACAAAGAGATATGGGATGTTCTCAAGAACCTGTATGAAGGTTCTGAGCAGGCACAAGATAAAAAACTCACCGTCGCACTCAACGAGTTCAATAACTTCAAAGATCATGCGGGTGAAAGTCTCGAGGACTCATTCATGAGATTCAACCTCATTGTTACCAAGTTATCTGACGATGGCATTGTCCGAAGCAACCATGAAACCAACCTTCAGTTTCTTAATGGTTTGGAAAAACACTGGACTACCAAGAAAATAATAGTCCAAGGTGATAGGAAGATTCACTCACTCTCTCTTTTCAAACTGTATGGAGAAATCCAAGCACAAGAGTTAATCATGCTCAAGGATGTGTTGACTTCGGAAGTCCACTGACTGTCATGGCCCAGACTCCACAAAGTATAACATCTCAGCCTTACTCACTCTCCTATGACAACCCACCACAGTCTTACGAAGCTAACACAGAGTATGACGATGAAGAGGAATTCTAAAATGCTATTTCTCTTGTTAGTCAACAGTTCAATCGATTACCTACAACCTCCTTTCACAAAAATCATCAGTTCACTAAGCCTCCTTTTAACCAAAACCTCAACCCTCTAAACAATCACCCTTGATACCAAAAACACCCTCATCAATCTCCGCAACCTCTAAACACTCATCAAGCCAAGGAGGCACCGTAATCTTCCAAACCAACTGACTCCGGTCCCTCGACCGAAGTTAAAGAAGATGTTTTCATTTCTCACAAATGCAAAAAAGAGAATCATTTTGCTAAAGACTGTAAAGAAAATGTGGTGAAGGACAAAGCCTTTTATCTCAGAATGGCACAATAGATGGATGAAAAAGAAAAGGGAAGGGCATATGTAGCCCAAGTGAAAAGAGATCATCAAGTATGGTCGTCAGGGGATGAGGATGAAGGCTTCAAAATCAAGGGTAAGGGTAAGATTAGCATGCTTGAAACTGCTAACGAAGTTGGATCGACTAGGCTGGAAAAGAACTACGACTTCATGGCCAAAGACGGAACTATGAGCATAGTCAAACAAGCAAAACTTATGATTCAAACTCTTCATTATATCATGCATGATTGTCAACCCTTCTTAGACAACCTTAATGACACTTGTGATGCCGTCCTCTCATACTATAAAAAGGCCCTATATGAGAAGAACATAGCATCCCAGGAAATGTTCCATGTAAGAGGACAACTAGAAGACAAAAGACTCAAAATGGCCATATTAGAAAGATATTTAGTTATAGAAAAGGATGCAAGAATGATATGTGAAACCTAATTATGAATAGCTTTAGATAAGAGGAATCTAGCACAAAAAGAAATTGTACGTTTGAATTTGTTAATCGAAAAATTGTTTACTGAAAGCGAAGCCATTCAAAATCTTGTTAATAATGAAATTGTAGACAACACATACAATTGGGGTTGGTCCAATGGGTATTCCACCGCAAAGGACTCATCACCCCGGTTTAATAAAGACCGTCCCTATGTCCCTCCAGACCGAGATTTTCACTTCCCAGTGAATAACAAACCATTTCCCGAAGACATAAGAGCCCACTTTGGTATACTTCACAATCTGAGTAATAATTAAGTCATCGAGGAAATTCTTTCTGATACCTCGGATCATCCATGTGATAAAATACCCATCATTGGCACAATTTATCCCAACTCTCAGGCTTCATTAGTTGTCAATAAGGAAATCCTTGTGGAAGGACCCAAATTTCTTGTGAACTGTCCAATTTTGCACTCAGACCGCAGTCCCTCAAACTGTAGTCTCGAACCGCGGTTAACATCCATAAGGTGTCCCACTAAAGAACCATATCTGACTTACTCTACAATAGTTTAATCCTCTTTACCACAGACCGAAGTCAAGAGCACTGTGACCATTCAACCAATTCTTCATGAATTACCCATAGAAAATTTTGAATATGGTCAATGCTCTCAAAGTCCTGTATCTTCTAGTTCAAATGACTCAAGTCTTCGTTTTCAAAAGGAGTCAAAATTTTCCAGGAAACCGCAGTTAAACCTCACTGATTGCGGTTCTCCAAAAACTCAGGCAAAACAAGCTTTCAAGGAGGAACTCAAACCGCATGGGAAAAAGCGGGAAATTCTTTCAAAAAACAAAACCAAAATCTCAAAACAAATGGGTCCTAAAAAAATGTTATCCCACATCAGTTTACAAAAAACACTCCAATCGTGAAAACAGACAAAAAGGACTATACAGTCCAAAAGGTTTTTCAAAGTCTCCTGAAAAGTCCCAAAAGAGTTTCAAGTCTTTTCATAAATATCGTTTTCAAAACTATTCCTCAGATGACCCAAAATGGAAAGGAATTTTGCCAACTCCTACACTTTTAAAGTCACGTCAGTTTGACAAAAGATCAAAACCTAGGACGAAGTCTAGTACCCAAACTTTTTCAAATCCAAAGGGCAACTCACTCAATCTCATTCTCGGATTGGTCACAAACCTCACACCATATCCTCTGGACCACTAACCAGATACGATGTCTGGCTAAATGAAAAAAAATCTTACCTTTGGATTTTATCATCAGAAAAGGCCAAATCAAGTCCAACCTTGTAATCCTATTAAACATCACAATCCCCCGAGACTTGGTAATCACTCAAAACCTCAAACCTTTCAAAAACCTTGTAACTCTCAAAGACCTCAACACACCCGGGTCTAGGTCTTAAAGTTGATATGAAACCTGTCCCCACAATCCCAATTCATGCATCTAGGAAGAATTCACTTGTAACCACAAGCTTCAAAAAAATTTGGGTGCCCAAACTAATCATGTACCTTTCAGGCTTTGTGCAAGGAGGAACAAGAAGAGCAGTGGCTGGTCGATAGTGCATGCTCCTTGCACATGACCGGAAGGTTAGAATACCTTCAGGATTTCAGGCCTATATGTAATGCAGGACATGTCACCTTTGGTGACAACACAAACGGTGTCATACGAGGTTACCGTATATTAACAACAGGGAACTTCTTAATACAAAACGTTGCTTACGTAGAAGGCCTCAAGCATAATCTCATCAGTGTAGGTCAACTACGCAAAGCATGTCATTGGGTTGAGTTTGATAATGAATACTGCTACATCATGACATGCGACATAAGCACTTGTTTGATGAAATCCAAGTTTGAAGGGACCATGTATCCTTTGGATGTCTCATTGATCATTGGTAAACCACAATTATGTTTTCTGTCCAAACATTATCCGAAGTTAGCTGGTTGTGGCACTGCAAGCTAGCTCATCTAAATTTTTGGTACATCAAGAACCTTGTCATAGAAGAACTCGTCTGAGGCCTCCCAATTCTGAAGAACACTCTGCCATGCTTGTGATTGTGGAAAAAAATCAAAGGGAAGTCAACTATTGGTCATTGATTCATCAATTTCTGAACCACTAGAGCTGCTGCATATTGATCTCTGCGGTCCATCTATCGTAGCCAGTCTCCATCACAAAAAGTATATACTGGTTATAGTTGATGACTTTACTCGTTTCACATGGGTCTTCTTCCCGAGACTCAAATCCGAAACACTGCAGGTCCAGAAAAACTTCATAAAACAAATTGAACTCCAAATCAGGCTACCAGTTCGCAAAATCCGAACGGAACCAAGTTCACTAATCATCTCTTGGATAGTTTCTTGGTTTCTAAAGATAGCAAAATGGAGTAGTAGAGCAAAGAAATCGTACTCTGGTAGAAGAAACCAGATCCATGTTAAATTTGCAAACCTTCCTCTATACTTCTGGGCCGAAGCAGTTGCAGCGTCATGCTTTGTTTAGAACCGAAGCATTGTCTGCAAGCGTCTTAACAAAACACCTTATTAAGGTCTCAACAATCAAAAACCGAATGTCCGATTCTTTCACATATTCGGATGTAGATGTTTTGTGATAAACAAGAAGGATCACCTTAACAAAATTGCACCAAAGTCAGATGAAGGCTTATTTTTGGGCTACTCAACAAACAAGGTGGCATACAGAGTTCTTATCAGACGCACACGATTAATAGTTGAAAGCTTCGATGTAAAATTCGATGACTATAACGTTCGCAACACTGGTCCTTCAAGTGAAACAAAAGCAATCTTGGAAAGTGATATCCCAGCCTCTTCGGGTCCTCTTAACATAGTTGAAGTTAACTATGACGGCCTTTTCGACCCCATAGAGACTACCCAACCATCTGAAATTCTTGTGTCTCCGAAAGCTCAATAACAACACACTGAAGGTTCTGGACCCTCAATGTCTGAAGATTTATCGCACGGAACTTCCACCTCTCCGGTTGAGGGGGAAAGAACTACTCTGGTTCTAACGACAACCATTGAGGTTCCAGTTATCGAAGACGTAGCTCCCATTTCCATCCACAAAGTCTCTAATCCATCAAATGCTTCCTCAAACTCCTATGAAAAAGAAAATATAGACACAAGAACTGATCCAAGGGTTATCACTCATTCTTCAATCTAGGGTGAGCCATCTTTGGTTCAAGAGGAACTCCCATCCACAATCAATGGGGAACCGCACTAAATTGCCTCTCTTAATCCTACAGTCCAAGTCCAAAACACTTCTGTAGGTTGCTCAGAAGTCGAGGGGGAACTGCCTTCTCTTACCACAGAATCCTCTAATGTTGTTGACATTCCTTCCACCGCAACTGTTGAGCATCAATTACCTCGTTTACATATCTGGACAAAAGAACACTGTCTGGGTCAAATAATCGGAAACTCATCCGCAGGCGTACTGAATCGATCTTCTCATGATCTTACAGACCACTGCCACTATGTAACCTGTATGTCCGTAGTCGAGCCTCGATCCATCAAGGAAGCTCTTCTGGAGCCTGACTGGATAACCGTTACACAAGAAGAATTAGCAGAGTTTGAAAGAAACAAAGTATGGAAACTCGTTCCAAAGCCAAAAGGACACACTATTGTTGGAACAAGATGGGTGTACAAAAAAAATCGATGAATCTGGTGTAGTTGTATGAAACAAGGCAAGATTAGTTACTAAGGGGTATAGTCAACTAGAAGGTGTTGAATACGATGAAACTTATGCTCCCGTAGCCAGGATGGAAGCAATATGCATCTTCTTAGCGTATATCGCACACAAAAATATCAAATTACGTCAAATGGACGTAAAAGGTGCCTTCCTTATTGGAGAATTGAAGGAAGAGGTTTACTTGCAACAACCTCTAGGCTTCGAAAGTCAAGGTTTCCCAGATTATTGTTTCAAGCTTGAGAAAGCAGTGTATGCTCTTAAGCAAGCACCGAGGGCATGGTATGAGACTCTCCCAGAGTTTCTTGTCATGTTCGGATATAAAAGAGGTGTGATTGATCACACATTATTTTAAAAGGAAAATGGTAATCACCTTATGCTTGTACAAATCTATGCGAATGATATCATATTTGGGTCAACATATCAAGGTATGGTGGATGAATTTGCAATGCTCATGACCAAAAAGTTCCAAATGAGAATGAATACAGATATTAACTTCTATCTAGGACTCCAAGTGAAACAAGTCCCTCAAGGGATATTCATTCATCAAGAAAAATATACCTCTGAACTGCTGAAGAAATACGCAATGGATAATTGTTCCTCAGCCAAGGTTCCTATAGCCTTCGGATATAAGATTTCTGTTGATTCTTCCGGAGAATCAGTGGGCCACAAAACTTATAGAGGAATGATTGGTTCTTTGATGTAACCCACCGCAAGTAGACCAGATATTGTCTTCCAACATGCTTATGTGTCAGGTACCAAGCCGACCCTAAAGTATCGCACTTAACCATAGTCAAACAAATCTTCAGATACTTGAAAGGAAGCAAAGCTCTCGACCTATGGTATCCTGCAGGGAACGACTTCACTCTTCAAGCTTTCACAGATGCAGATCATTCCAGATGCAGATTGGATAGGAAAAGTTCTTTCGGTGGTTATCAATTTCTTGGAGGAAGACTGTTTAGTTGGTCTTCACGAAAACAAGTTTTTTTTGTCTACCGCAGAGGTCGAGTATGTGGCCGCAGCTAGCTGCTGTTCTCAAGTCCTATGGATGAAAACCCAACTGATGGACTACAGATACAGAATGTTGCGGATACCGATATATTGTGATTCAGAGGGTGCCATAGTGATTTCTCACAAGCCTATTCATCATTCAAAGACGAAGCACATTGAACTACGTTACCATTTCATCAAGGACCACATACTCAAAGGCAGTGTTCTAAAAGGCGGGTCACGGCGTGAGGCGTGGCTTCGCCGTTACGAAAAGCCTCATACCGTTGCTGTTAGGCATGGCGCGTGGCAAGGCGTGATATGACGCGCCATGGCGCGTTATGGCGTGTTATGGTGCGTGTTTTTTCGTTTGGGATACGGTTTTTTTCTCTTTATTATGTCTTTTCTAGCGGAGATACAAGTATTGTGGTTTTTGTTAACTTTTTGTTATTAGTTATTGATCTAACACTTCTAAAAAGTAGTTATATTTAATATAAATTTATATTTATGTGGTAATATAATTTTAAAATAACACAAAATCGCCGCCTTACATCACGCCTTGAAAAACACCATGGCTCACCATGGCTCGTTAAGCTTGAGGCTTGGCCTTGCCGCCACACCACGCCTCACGCCATTTAGAACCTTGCTCAAAGGTAACATTGAATTCATTTTTGTCCCAACTCACAAAGAGATTATTGATGTGTTTACTTAGTCACTTGATGGAACAAAACTCAACAGTTTTCTACAAATGTTAGGGGTGATGAATCTGAACGCTCAATTCTTTTTGAATTGATAGGTACTGTAGACCACCTATGGTCTCTATTGCAGTCCTAGTCTAATATATCTATCATACATGGTTTCAGTATACTCTATATACCGCAACCATATATCATACTTATATTTATTTGGTCCTTATTGTTTGTTACTACTGATCTTTTATCAAGTGTTCCTTCCAATTCCTACTGCCGCAGTCATTTTACCATCCACCGCAATGAAGAATCAATCTGCAGTCAAGTTTAATGACTTCTCAACAACAACTTCATAAATTCCCTGGAACATTATGTGCAATTTAATGATTCTCATTAAATAAAGAAAAACATTCTCAAAATATTCTTTTTGTAGCATACAACGCTTCATTTTCTTTCAAAATCACCTTTTTCATGTCAGAACTATTTTAGGTTAAAAGACAAATAATTTATTTTACCCATAAAAGAAATCTTTTAAAAAAAATCTTTTACTTTTTTTCTATCACATCACCTTACTTAAAGCTATCTAATCTGTTTCCACTTCCCCATTACCCAATGGATTTTCAACTCACCCTCCACATGATCTTCAAACGTGGGCTGACACTTCAGTAAATGCCCTATTTTTTTCAAAAAACAAACATAATTATAATTTCTTTTAATTTGTTTTATTTATGGCTGATAATGATTAAAACCCAAGGGTTTTTACCATTAACAACTGTAAATAGGGTAAATTCAATAAACTTTTGAGATCCTGGACTATACAAACACTTTTTCCCTCCCAAGAAAGTTTTACACTTTCTGAGCTCTTTGACGATCTTCATCTTCTTCATCATCTTGCACTCAAAGTTTTTTTCTGCATGTTCTTAAAATCTTTTCAAAATGGTGAAGTCCGGTGTTTCGAAAAACAATCAAAAGCCTCAGGGTTAGTGCAACCCACTGGTTCTGAATCCACCACGAGAAATCAATCGCAAACAATAGCTTCGAGCAATTTTAGGGCAATATTTGAAGATCATCTATCCTACAACCATTCCATTCATCTGATGATCAATTTCTTGCCTTCTCACCCTCTGTTTGGAGCTCTCAATTCATTCACAGATGTTGTTCCTCTCTCAACTCTTTTCAAGTGTGCATTCTCTACATTTCTCCCAATCAACAATCTGCAAGAAGTTCATCTGAACTTGATAGATGATTCTTTGGTCATCTTGACCAAAGAAAAGTTTATGAATGCAATAAATCTTTGTGTTCTTCCTTCCACAAGATTTTACTCTCTAAGCATGAATGACATCATCTCGACTCTATATCAGATGGGATATCAGAAGAAACTGAGAGCTATTAGTGAATTCAAGAAAAACCAACTGCCTACGGTTTGGCAATTTGTCTGTCATTTCATCATCCAAAGTCTCTTTGGGAGAACCGGAGGCACAGACAACATGGGTCTCAAGCTACTAGAACTGGTGTGGAACATTTTCATAAGAGACGATGTTAACTACAGCCATATACTATGGGATGAGTTTCTCCAATACATTCCCAAGGAGAATCCAAGGGCAGTCCCTAATGAGCTCACCTTCACACGTTTTTGGTTTCTGTGCATCTTAGATCTCCATAGGGATGCAAGACCCGGCATAGGCAATGACATCAATCTCTTTATCACCCACGATCTCAAAAGGTACACACCATCGAAAGACCAATCTATTTTTGGACCACTGAGATGATTACCTGTACAGGTCTTGATATCTGTTGGACTTGAAACCAAAGAAGTCATAGATCACACAGAGGCTACAGAAGGTATTGACCCATACATTTCTACCCCGCCTCTACAGAACCCCATGGTCCAGTGAGTACCGCAGTCCCTACTACTACTACATAGTCAAGTCAACCACTTTCCAGACAACTAAAGAAACTAGTGTCATCAAAGAAAGCCCCCCGCAATAAATCCAAGAAGGTGAAACTTCCAAGAAACGCAAAACTGTTGTGTCCTCGGATGAAGCTGCTGCTCATCCTCAAAGCCCTCCAGTCAATATTGAAGAAGAGTCTGATAATGACTCCGAACCACCTCTTGTACTCAAAAGACAGAAGACTAACCCAATCCCTAGCCATATGTGTGATCAGACTGATACCACAGTCTCTCAAAAGACTCTGGTAGTCCTTGGGGTCCCCGCAGACCTATTCGCTACAACCCTCTCCAGCTACTTAGACATAACAAGTGTGCCTGTTTCATCTGATAATGGAGAATTTGTTGGATTAGTGTCTAAGTCCATAACTATTTTGGTATGTACGTGACCCGATGGTGCATGGTCCTTTTGGGTTGCCTTCACCAAAGCAACTTGATAGGATGAATTATGGAGAGAAATGATTAAATATGATTTATTAATATATTATGGGAATAATATATTAAAGGAGAAATCATATTTTTTTAATTAATATTAGTCAATAATTAATTGGTAATTAGTTTTGTGACTAAAAGAGATTAATTAAACTTAAGGGACAGGAATTGTAATTATAAGATAATTGCAATTTGGGCCATGGATTGTCTTAAATCAAGAGGTGGACGAATTCTTATGGGAAGCCCATAAGGAAATCGTCCAAGGGCTTGATTAAATGAGTCCATGGGTTGCTTAGGGCTTAAGCAACCAAATTAGGGTTTCCTTGTTAGATAACCCTAATAGCCTCACTATAAATATAACCCTTAAGGCTAAAAAACGTGGGGAACTTCTTTTCAAGGGTTAGAGCACGTTTTGGGCAGCCTCTAACCTCTCTCCTCTTCATCCTCTTGCTTATGGTGTTTGTGAACCATTAGAGGAGTGACACTTGTGACTCTAAGCCTTCCAAAGTCAATTCAAGGAGGAATTGGGATTGTTATTGCTACATAACAATCAAGGTACTATCTTAAACCTAATTATATGTTAATATTGATTTCCATATGCTAGAATTAGGGTTTATAGTCTTGGATTCAAAGCATGTACGATAGAGAAACCTAGATCCAAGCATTAGGGTTTGTATGAGCACATAGGATGTCTTATGACCAAAACCCATCAGTGGTATCAGAGCCTAGACTGGTTTCTATTGTATTGATGCTTAATATGTTTAAAAAATTCGATTTTTTGGATTCTGGAGGTTGGACTCGCCGAGTCCATAGCTGAACTCACCGAGTCCAAGCTTGACTCGACGAGTCAACTCGTCAGATGGGGATATCTTCGCGATTTCTTGCTGTTTTTGCTTATGGATAGTTACCTTATCATATTAGATCAATATAAATCTGATTTTATGATATATTTGACTATATTCTTGATCTAATTGAAGATATTTATCAATTAATAAGATAATTGTTTCCTTATGTGATAATTGATTAATTATTTTGACTAAATTGATAAATTGTTTTGCAAGAAATCATTAAATAAATCAAATATGGATAATTATTTGATTAATTGTTAACTTAGATTATTTGTTATTTGTTCCTTGTTGTTATGAAAAGTTTCATATTTTCCCCTTTAGGTTTTATAGTTTAAATTTGAACCCAAAAGTTTTGAAATTTAAATAGTTGAAACCCTTATGTTTTGAAAAATGTTTCAAAACTTGCCCTCAAGTTTTAGAATTTAAATTTTGATTAACAGTTTAATTTTGATGTATATTTAAATTCTAAACCCCTAATGTTTTGAAAAATGTTTCAAAACTTGCCCTAAAGTTTTGGAATTTAAAAGTTGATTAAAAGTTTAATTTGGAATGTTAAATTCTAAAACCCTAGTATTGTTTTGAAAAAGTTCAAATCACTCCCTTATGATTTTATTAATTAATTAAGGTGTATAATTAAAAGAGGTTTAATAAATCCATAAAAGTTTAGGTTAACAATTTAATTGAATTAAAAGTATAATTGTTAAATTAAACCACCTAGTATTTTAAAAGTGTAGAATACACCCTATACTATATATATAATATTAAAAGTCTAACATTATATATATGAGTAAAAGTCAGTCTTACTGTTAGTAGGCCTCATTCACGAAGCTGGTCTATAAGGGGTGTTTAAGGAAATTGCCTATAAAATGGCGATTGAATGGGTATCCACCCTTACCCACCGCACTCTTGACTAGTGCAGGGTCGTTAGCCGAACGGGTAGGATAGGACAAAAACCTTCCATTATAAGTATAATGAATTATTAAAGTAACTAAATGTTTTCATAAAATTCCCGATCTTAGTTACTTAGGCAAAAGTGAATTGATGCAATTCCATGAAATTACACTTTGTGCCCTTGCGAAGACGTTAGTGGAGCGTGTGTGGTTTACCGGCACACTAAATGGGTCTAAGAAAAGGTAGAAAAGGGTGACTCAATGTTTGTCATAGTTCGGTAGAGCGTGTGTGGTTTACCGGCACATCGAATAGGTGACTGTAACATGTGAGGGCACCATGTAGTTTGCATGGTTATTCACACCCGCTTTGTGATCCTCGGCATCCCAGTCACAAACAAGAGGGGCATATCGAGATTTAAACATGCCATTGAAAGTTCAATGTATCTCAAAGGATCTAGGAGTTTTCATATATTTAAAACTTAACTCTCTTTTCGTTTTTCGTAGTGAAAATTAGTGAATCGTCATTCACTTACCTTCAAATATTCTGCAATTAGGGTTACGGTATCCCTCTCCCGAGTTGTAGAATATTGTGTTGGGTCCTAGCCTTAGTATCTCATTTGGGCGATTTACTAAAGACTTAATCAATCAACAAACTTGAATTCATTTTCTCCCGTTTTGTAGATGTCAAAGTTCGACAACTATGGTCTTCCCGAATCCCGTGGAACAAGCTTTCGACATGAAGATGATATTCCACGATTCGATCGAGGAACAAGAGATCATGCTTCATTTCCTCCTCCTCCTCCAATTATTCTCCCTAACCCACAAGTTCAAAGTCATGAAAAGTTCAAGATCACTCAAGCCCTTTTGGCAAGTAAACATAAAGAAGGAAAGCCAGTGTGTGCACACGTCCTAAAGATGAATTCACACATTGATAGGTTAAGAATGTTGGGATCCGTTGTCTGTGAGGAAATGGCTGTTGATTGGGTTCTTCAGTCACTTCCTAACTCATATAGTGAGTTCTTAAGAGAGTACTATATGATGAACTACGACGTGACCCTTATAGATCTCATCTATATGCTTATTGCTGTTGAATCAGCAATGATTTGGCGCAATAGAAAAGCAAAGTTGATTGGTGAATCTGCCCTCGAGACCTCTATGGATATAGACAATGGCAACGAAAGACATGCTATGATTGAAAAGTTTGATCACAAGAGAAAGGCAATGTCTGAAGTAGTTCCATGTGATGTTCCAAAAGAGTCAATTTGCTTTTATTGCCAAGAGAGGGGGCAGTGGAGACGAAACTGTCCTCTTTACCTAAGAGATCTAAGAGATAGGAGAGTCAAAACGTATGGCTCTGCTTTAGGTAATATCCACTGACTAACTCTTTTAAGTTTCTATTCTAGATTCTTAATACATAATGTGATAAGTTTACAATTGATGTTTTGTAGGATCGAAGAAAAGAAAGGAAGCTTAAGGGAAGAAGTGAGCAAAATCTAACCGTGAAAGAATGGATTTCGATCGCATTTCTCGAAGATTAGATTCTTGAGCTACTACTTAGAGTTAGAATTAGATTGCTAAGAAAGATGTATTAGCATAGTTTTTCAATGAATTGCATTGTAAGGACAAAATTTTTCCGCAATAAAATAAATTTTGATTTTTATATTATTTATTTATCCTTGCAATGGCGTAGATGAAAATTTGATGTTTGAATGTTTCTATTAGCAAAATGGAGTTGATTCTTAATTATGTTGCTTATGGAAATGTCGAGAAATTAGCAAATAGGGAGAGTTTCTCATCACCCAAGTTTCAATTGGACGGAAACTTGGAATCATGCAACTTGGTTGCACGATGAATGAGAAATTTCATATTTGGAAATTAGACTAATTCATTGACAAAGTGTCAAGTGAAGGACTAGGAGATCAAGCACACAAGGTTGCATGTTAATCAAGTCCACCATAAGAGTAACAAAGATATTCATCATGATTCACTAAAGGTTTAGTAAATGTGATTGTACTTACAAGATTAAGTGTAATTCTAGATTGATTGAAAAAGCTTTAGATCAATAGTAGAACGAATAAGAAGAATCAAGTAGGCAGAAAGATAAAAGTTTCTCCATTCTAAGAAGAAGGGAGAGTACCTTTTATGCTTTATGATAGGCCTTAATGATAAGAACCATATCTCAATTGATCCTCTATGTGAGTCTTAGTACAATTGTATGTTTGAGAAGAGGAATCGAGGATTAAAGAAATGGTTGAATCAAGAAGTCTATCATACTTCGTTCCAATAACAAGTCTTAAAGTTAAAATTGTGACAATGAGTGAAAAGTATTAAAGGTTTATAACATTCATCAAATGTGGAAAGTTGTGATGTCTTGAATAAGACAATGACCAACTAGGACCATTTTATGAAATGTTATGATAAAAGATACACTAACTCTTGAATATTTGTTTGTCAAGAAATGGTTATTGACAAGAGAATCTTATATGTCAAGGAGTCAGTGGGAGTCTTAATGGTCTTGAAAAGTTTCAACAAGAAATCAAATAAACCTTATCGATCATCACTAGCACACGAGTTGAGGTTTACAACCTATCGTGATGACATTATTTTGTTTCTGTGCCAATCCAATCGAGTTAATTATGCATGTGAGTTCTATGAGTTCTCATTTTGAACGCATAAAAGGCAAAGCAGTTTAATCAATGAAAGGTACATTGATAGGAAAGGGTGAGCTGCTTAACTACTTGGAAGACATGGTGGGCAGTTGTGCTACCATAAGGCAAGAAATCAAGATTAAGAAAGTTCAGTCCATATGATTTTGAATTTGTCGTAAACTTTGGTTTTAACAAATTCACATGGATAGGAACACATACACCGTTTAAATCTAAGTGTCATAAGATTTCCTCCTTCATGAAAATGATTGTGAGGAAATGCTTTCACTAAGAAAGATTTTAAGAAGATAGTGATTGTAAAATTGCATTCTCAAATTCGATTATGGTTACGGTATCCCTTTCCATGATTTGAATTGTGAGGTTTGGCAATTAGTCTTAATTGTTTAGACACACATATGAACTATCTAAGGCAAAGGTGTATAAGTTCAAGAAGCATTGATAAAAGAATATCAAAGCACTAAGTATTAGAAACATGAACTTAAGAAATTCAATAAGTATTGTTTTTCTAAAAGTTAAGTTGTTTCTAAAGACATGTCGAAGCTAGTGGGAGCATAAGTGTTATGCTTTATAATAATCATCATGATAGTGGGAGCATAAATGTTATGATTGTATGATTATTAAGGCACATATTGCAAGTTGCCAATATTAATTATAGAAAAAAAGAGTTATACCTTGCAAAGTAGTAAGGGTTATAAAGTTGTTTTGCTATAATTAAGGGAGAGAATATTATGCTTCATTTCAAATCTAAAGGATTAGGTTGAGAAATGTTAACAAATTTAGTCAAGGGTAGATAGTGTGTTCGTAAAATTTCGATTATGATTATGGCATTCCTCTTCACAATTCGAATTTTGAGAACATAGCAAATAAAACATTATGCGTCGTGTCCCATACGCTTCGGGTATAGGATCGATTGCAAATGCTTTGATATTTGACCATTCTAAAATTTTCCAAATGTCGAGCGCATTTAGAGGGAAAAGGGACTAGAATTGGTTTTGACTAAAATAATTAAACAACTATCAAAGGACAATCCAAACATCGACGAGGATTGGGTTCTTGTGAGTAGTTGGAAGCATGGTATTGAATGGACCATATCGACATTATTATAGAAAAGATTCTATTAAGAATAAGTTGTCATATGGAAATTATGGAAATGTTTCCATATTGGATGGACCATATCGACATCATTACGAATAGATAAGATTCTATTAAGAATGAGTTGTCATATGGAAAATATGGAAGCGTGTCCATATTGGGAATTGAATATTGAAAATCTATGTCTAGATTAGAAACTTTTATGCAAAAGGATGTTCAAAGGAATGTACTTTGAGTGAGAGACATCATATCTTAGGAATTGTCTTGTAACAATCCCCGATAGAGGACCTTGTAATATCATTGGCAATAGTCTTTGTGACTTTAGTTCAGTGACATTACGAAAGGATTATTGCATAGAATGTTAGAATCTAGCATAATATATAAGTAGCAAGAATTTGATATTCTTTCACTTATGGAAAAGGATTTGGAGTTGTGAAATGAGAATGATTGGGAATCTGCTCAATTTGGTCTATTTCACAAAGTAAGAACCATAGGTAAACATTGTGTGCATGCTAAGAAGCATGGGACAAGTGTTGTAATTCAAGTAAGAAGTTGATTAACCGAAACGAAAAATAAGGAGTAATCAATATGGTGATAAATAAAAGGTGTTTTATTTATGCTCAAAGGGTTGAGACCATATGGGATTAGTATTATTCTTGTGTTTCACATTTGCATGTTTTAACTTCCAGAATAATTGAGTTTATTAAGAATAATCGAATTATTCAAACGGGCCACAGTCGTTCATATGTTGGAAGTAGATATGAATGAAGACTGTCATGAATTGGTGTGTGGATTGTCTAAAAGAGTATTAGACATAAGCAAATGTTTGCTGCAACGTTCGTGAGTGCTTATGAATATGAATTTGAGCATTGGATTAAACCCACGCTCACTTGGATCGCTCCATGAATTGTATCACGAGTGATTGGTGAGACGATAACATCTTATATTCTTGAAACCGAGATGTGTGAGTTGTATCTTGCAAATCGGTTGCACATTGATAATATGTAAACGCACTAGTAACTTGGTGTTATAAAACATATTGTTGTGTGTGATTCGGTTAGTACGTGCAAGCAAGCATTGTATCAAATTTTATCTGTTCCTTTTATCCAAAGAAGGATAAAAGCGATATCTTTGGGCCCCTCGATGATTTTGTGATGACAAACGTAAATGCTCGGTCGGGCTAGGGCTAATTTAATATGTTCAATTAGTCAGTCGTCATAAATCGGGAATCGAGAGATAGTACAAAGAGAGTGATTTGAAATCATATCTCGTACGATATCAAGAATGGAGGAATATATGATCCCTTATCTAAGGACACGCGTATCTAATAGGATAAGAGTTGACAGCGGATTTGGAAAGCTAGGATTGCAGATCAGGATCTGAAGACATACGCAAAATAGTTATTAGACTTATCCAAGTGGGAGACTGTTGGATTAGTGTCTAAGTCCATAACTATTTTGGTATGTACGTGACCCGATGGTGCATGGTCCTTTTGGGTTGCCTTCACCAAAGCAACTTGATAGGATGAATTATGGAGAGAAATGATTAAATATGATTTATTAATATATTATGGGAATAATATATTAAAGGAGATATCATATTGTTTAATTAATATTAGTCAATAATTAATTGGTAATTAGTTTTGTGACTAAAAGAGATTAATTAAACTTAAGGGACTGGAATTGTAATTATAAGAAAATTGCAATTTGGGCCATGGATTGTCTTAAATCAAGAGGTGGACGAATTCTTATGGGAAGCCCATAAGGAAATCGTCCAAGGGCTTGATTAAATGAGTCCATGGGTTGCTTAGGGCTTAAGCAACCAAATTAGGGTTTCCTTGTTAGATAACCCTAATAGCCTCACTATAAATATAACCCTTAAGGCTCAAAAACGTGGGGAACTTCTTTTCTAGGGTTAGAACACGTTTTGGGCAGCCTCTAACCTCTCTCCTCTTCATCCTCTTGCTTATGGTGTTTGTGAACCATTAGAGGAGTGACACTTGTGACTCTAAGCCTTCCAAAGTCAATTCAAGGAGGAATTGGGATTGTTATTGCTACATAACAATAAAGGTACTATCTTAAACCTAATTATATGTTAATATTGATTTCCATATGCTAGAATTAGGGTTTATAGTCTTGGATTCAAAGCATGTACAGTAGAGAAACCTAGATCCAAGCATTAGGGTTTGTATGAGCACATAGGATGTCTTATGACCAAAACCCATCAGAATTGACCCCAGTTGAATCCCAAGAGGATCTAATTGGCTCTAAACACCCTAAGGTCTCCAGGTCTTCCCATCTTCATTTCTTTGAGCCACAGGAGTTGTGCTCCATACTTCTTGTTCTTACCAAAACACTTGATACACCGTCCCAACCGCAAGGCACTTCTTCAGCCCTAGCCAAAAGTGATCCGAGACCATACTTCACTACGTGCCAAGGAGACCAAGGAAGCTCAGGAAATCCTACTCTGCTTACATTACAATCATATGGTTTAGGCATGGTGAGCATAAATGTGCAAGGATCCATGAATCTGGGGGACACCCCGGTGCGGCCTCAAAGTTTTGACGGATATGACTCTGATGACTCCTGGATTCAGTATCAACTGAATACTGAATCCAAAGTCAAAAAGTATGAAGCTTTCCGTAGGGCATTCCAGGCCCGCAAAGTTCAACAAACCAAACAACACCAACAGAAGGAACAAGAAATACAAACTGTTGCAAAATACTAGGCGGATGTGATCAACAACGCCAACATTGTTGCCACCATTCTCAAAGTACAAGACTGGATGACCACCACGGCCAAAAGAATCTAGAGAGCTCAGAACATTCAAGATGGTGCAGGTCATTCCAAGCCCCATCCAAGTTCTGAAATCCACAAATCAAATGATGATGGTACAGCTATCGAAGTTAGCTTCGGACCAACCTTTGGTCTGGATGATCTCGATATGCATGAAGTAGATCAACCTGCACAATTTGATGACTTCATGAAGATATTTGATGAAGAAGACTCCAGTGGTTCTCAACAATCTACCTCTAAGCCAAAGGAGAAGAAAAAGAAAAAGAAAATGACTGTAACTCGCAAGGAATTTATAAGTCTTCAGGAGAAAGTGGACAAGATCTTAGCCGCAGTCACAACTCCGCAACAACCTGAAGCTGCTGGTCTGCAGTCCATCGCTAAGCGAATTGAAAGTCTAGAGACAAGGGAAAGACTGGCTACTGAATGAATCCCATTAAAAGTTGAAATGGGTATTAGACCACAAAGAACTTCAATAAACGATTGCATATTAGGCTGTTCAATGTAAGAAGCTTGTTGAGGAAACTCACCATGCTTATGATTCTTCTGTCGCAGTGCTTTAATCCACTGTCAACAACCTTCGACGTTCCCTGACTGCAAGCTTCCATGGTCAAGAACTTCTGAAGCTCACCAAAGACATCCATTAATTTCTGTTCAACACAAAGATCCCTGATAATCAACAACTCTCTGATCTTCTCAAATCACAATTCAATGATGTCCTTTCCAAGATTGATGGCCTCAGACAATGGTTTGAGGAGCAACAAGTTACTTCCTCAAAAGGGTAAAGTCAACATTCAGATACACAACACCATCAATCTCATTCAACTATTCCCATTCCAAACTTCAGCCCATCTCACTTTGCCTCTGATTAGCCAAGGATCAAAACTCATAAATCCTCACCAACTTTAACTATGGATCAAGTGAAAACTCCCACCCGACACCATCTTACCAGTCTCAACCGCAACATCTTCCTTCTCCATAGCAATACCCACCTTGTCAAGAAACTCCACCTCTAATAAAAAACTTGGAGCCAACCATGTCATCTGATCATTCTAGCGACTCTCCAGCAACCAATCAACGTAAGGCATACTGGAAAGCAGCAAAGTTTGCTGAACAAATCTAGAGAGATCATGGCTTCGAAACCACAATGGATGAGACCCTAATCAACTCCTGGGTTCATCCATTAAGAAGACTTCTGGATGAAGACTACATGCCAATATTGACGTATATCGAACCTCCTGAAGATGGTTACTGGGACATTCCCATCTCACCAATTGCTAAGTTCTTCACGGTCTTTAAGCCCTTTGACCGCAGTCTCCCAGATGAACAGAGGCTTCCTCTTGAGTTCTAAAGATTAAGCAAGTTTCATGACAAGCACGTATCAGTCTTTGAAAACATATGGTCCAATGACACACCTTCCGGAGTCAAGAATTACAAAATCAGAAAGTTCATGAAATCAGAGTTCATTCAGTACCCTCATACGCAAAGACACAGTGGTTATATCCGAACTCAGCCTGATTTTCCCTGTACGAATCTGTAAGAGGTGCTCTTAATTTCTAGGTTGTTTTAGATAAAGTATGAGAAACATCCCAAAATGAAGATTGCATACGAAAAAGCTTGTGAGTACTTGGGATCCGCAGTTTGCGATTTTGCCAAAATTGATGCTGATATTTATCCAGCCCTCATTCAAAAACTCAACCTTCCAACACTTGAACCAACACATGTTTTTACTGAAGGATATTAAGAGCGATCCTTAGGTGCAACCAACTTTCCAAAACTGGGATTTGTGTTCAAAAGAGTCAATAGTGATGTTACGTACTTCGTCCCCATCACTGTTATGCACCACTTAACTCGAAGGCAAATGGAACTCACTCTGACTTCGGTGCAGAAGTCGGAGCACACAACTGATGAAGTAAAATTCGAGACCATAAGAACGATCACCTGGCTGGGTGAAGTAAGAAAATTCTAGTGGTTGTTGATCAAGTTCTTGAAACTCAACAAGTGAAAAGGTTGAAGAGGTCACTTAGGGAGAAATTGTTGAATCAAGAAAGTGACCCTCATAAACCTCTCAATCTGAAGTCTCCCTCTCTACCGTATTGATGTTTTGATACTGCAATGCGAAGTGATGAAGTCATCTGCAGCGACTTCATCAGCAACAGAGTACCTTGTATTGTCTAGTGCACCTTGCATGGACACTTCTTTATGAAAAATAGTCTTTGTTTATTTCTCTTGTATGTTGTCGGAACTCTATATATATAGAGTGCTCCACATCAAATGAAATACACATCTTACATATCTTATCTCACATCTTTTCTCTCATTACTTACTATCATAATCATCTCTTACTCTCAAGATCTTTCTAAACTTATATTTATATATTCAAGATCTAACTATCAAAGTCTCCTTCAGATCAAGTCCTTATGACTTCAATCACTTTAAACTGATCCCATCTACTAACTTGTGTTTGACTGCAAACCTTGTTAAGAATCAGTTTAGTGTTTGCTTGATATATAACTTGTTGTCATTTATATTTCCTTACATTTTCGCAATTCCATATCTGTATCTAATCATCTATCTTTCTAATAACTCTAACTTCTTATTAATGTTGAGCTTTATGATCCTTTGAGTTGAACTTTATTCCGCAATATATAACTTTTTCTAACGTTTGTTCAAGTGTGTTTCTCAAAAGTTTTTCTCTCAACATTAAAGTTGCAAAATCTATGCCTTTGCATTGATACACGAAGTCCAATATCCAATTCTAAGTCTTATTCCTGACCAAAAGGCTTAATAGACCCATCATGAATGATTGGGAAAGACCAAGATCCAATTTTTATGAACCATAATGCTCTTAAATGAAAGGAAATACTCTTCATTAGGTCTGTAGTTACTCAAACTCTCAAGATCTAAGGTTAGGGGACCAAAAGTGAACAAATCTTACTATAACTAGATCTAAAGAAATATGCATCAAGGTTGAAGATTTATACCATCTTACGATCTACAAGGGTGAGTAATTTTTGGATCTAGTCGGTCTTCATATTATTTGTCTTCTTTCAGGCTCAAGAAATACCTTCATGTATCTCACACTACTCATCTTTCCTTGTAGTGACTTTACTCACCAATCGAGAGCATTAGGTTAATGCACCATTGCTCGCCTTTTATTAGTGTCATGGTTTCATATGGAAACCATTCTTCTACAACAACCATCATACTCAACATTTGATTTTGTTGTCATCTAGTCGCCAAGCGTTAAGATCCTGAAAGATCTCATTGAGTCAACAATATTATTCCGAGTCGCCATTCCTTAAGATCCTAAAAGATCTCATTGGATTCTAATTCTTGTCCAATTTTAAAGTTTTACCAAAAGTCAATTATGTCCCTTTGTTAGGGTGTCAAACCTAACAAAATAACAGGGGTATAATATGACTCTAAATACACTGCTAGAATGCACTAAAAATTAATACAAGGAAGCAATGTCGATCCAGAAAGACACATGACAATTACTTATGCCTTTTTGAACAAGGTACAAAATAGTCACAAAAAGAGGGGGTTTTATGCAATGATTTAATAAAACGCAAAGGAATGACTAAACAAATAATTATTTAAAGTAAATTAAGAATGTGAAAGGACTCCAACTTTATGTATAACAACTTAGCAATGTGATTCAAATATGAAATGATATTCACCCAATTCTACCTAAGTTGGTACTTGAATGTGTTAAAAAGCTCTAAGATTTCCCTTTCACCAAATTGTTAAACATAAAACAAGATCTTTGAAAATAACTCACCTTCTAATTTAAGTATAAAACCTCTTACATAGAATTCAAAAGGTTACATTATATTTGATGTGAATGTTCCCAATATTCCTCTCAAGATTATGAGCATAAGAGTGTGTGAATAAGATTTACATTAAATTCATTAATTGAAAATCACTTTAGTTCTTGTTACCTACTCTAATTCACAAACAATTACGGATTTTGCAATTAGATAACTTTGATGGCCTAACCCTAATTCAAATGACCAGTAAGAAATAACATTTTAATCAAACATTCGATTAAAAAAATCAAAGTCACTGGATAGAAATTGAAAGAAAACATCAAGTCATATGATTGAAATCATAATGAAGAAGTCCAACCATAAAGTTGGGGAAACTAGGGTTCTAGCTACACCAGACTAGAACAAAATCAATCAGTATAGAATTGAAATTAAGGGGCTAAGTTTCTTACAAATATGAAATAAAAATGTTTACAAATGATCTTATTAAAGTTACTAGCTAAACCCTTCTTCAAATAACGCCCCTTGGTCGCCTGGAATGAGAGATAATGTACGGAATGTCGGACATGACCCCGTGTCAAATATATGTAACGCCCCTGTTGCACGTACCTTTCATTTATGTCTCCATGTATAAACACTTTAAAAAAATAGTCCTAATGCATGGCCTACCTTCTAGTACGCAAAATATATTCATTAATGAATGGCAGGGGTTCTTTTGTGTACGCTCGGTGTATGTAAGAGTGTGTTGGGCGTACTAGGGGTTCTTTTGTGTACGCTCGGCGTACGAAAAAGTGTGTTGGGTGTACTCACGAAGATTCCAAAACCTAATTTTTAGGGTTTAGACCCTATTTAAAGGACATTATTACCTTGATACATTACTTACCTCCAACCTCCTTCTCTCTTAGCCTCCATCTCGAAACCTTAATTTTTGTGTGTGACTTTTGAAGCTTTTTAGTGACATTTTGTTGTTCTTGGTGGTGAAGGAAAACCTTTGGATTAGTGGTGTTGCACTCAAGCCCTTGGATCCAACATCTACTCATCTTTGTGCATCGTCAGTGGGTATAAAGATCAAATATTAATGCTTGCCTTGCAAGATCTTGTTTGGTTGCAAGTTATGACCTTTTTGTCCCAGAAATTTAAGAGTCGTCTATGCAGCTTCAAGAGCTTCTAGACAAGTGATTTATTCGTCCGTGTAGTTCACCTTGGGGAGCATCGATATTTTTCATGAATAAAAAGGATGGATTATATTGGATGTGCATTAACTATCGGTAGTTGAATAAGCTAACGATAAAGAACCTTTACCTACTCCCAAGGATTGATGAATTATTTGATCAGCTCCAGGGTGTCTCTTGGTTTTCCAAGATTGATTTGCGATCAGGTTACAATTAAATGAGGGTCAAGGATGATGATGTCCAAAAGACGACCTTCATGATTCATTATTGTCATTAAAAGTTTGTGGTGATGCCATGTAGGCTCACCAATGCACCATCAATATTCATGGATTTCATGAATTGAGTTTGCAGACTGATGTTGGATTGGTCGGTGATATTGTTTATATATGATATTCTGGTCTACTCCAAGGCCAAGGACCAGCATAAAGTATATTTGATTGAGGTATTGGAGACCTTGAGGTGAGAGGGATACTTTTTGCCAAATTCTCCAGATGTGAGTTTTGGCTGCGCAAGGTGCAGTTCTTCGGGCACATCGTCAACCAGAAGGGTATATTGGTTGATCCGGCCAAGATTGATGTCATGAAGCAGAGAGATTCTGTAAACCCCATCTGAGATTCAGAGATTCCTAGGTCTTGCATGGTATTATCAGATATTTATAAAGGATTTCTTTAAGATTGATGTACCATTAACCCGGTTAACGAAGAAGAATGTTCCTTTCTGGTGGGGGCCTGATCAACAATTGGCTTTTGAGATGTTGAGGCAGAGATTACACAAGGCCCCAATTCTTATGCTTACCAAGGGAATGGATGATTTCATGGTTTATTGTGATGCATCTATCTCGGGTTTAGAATTTATCCTCATGCAAAGAAGACATGTAATTACTTATGCTTCGAGGCAACTGAAGCCTCATGAGGATAATTATCCTACGCATGATTTGGAGTTGGTGTTCATGGTTTTTTCCCTCAAGATATGGAGGCATTATCTGTATAGGTTCATGTATACCATATTCACTAACACACAAGAGCTTGAGGTATCTGATGAATTAGCCAAACATAATATGAGATAGTGGAGGTGGTTATATTTGGGAAAGGATTATGATTCTGAGATCCTGTACCACCCTAGAAAGGCCAATATTGTGGTAGGTGCCCTGAAGCATAAGACAGTAAGTGCTCTTATCGGGGATTTATATCTAAGGATGCTTATTATTTCACCTTTTTTTGGATATAATCAAGAAGGCTCAGGTGGAAGGATTGAAAAAGAAAAATTGTAAGGCAGAGCCGATTAGGGGAGAGATTCCAATATTTGTCAAAGATATTCAGGGCTTCTTAACTCTGTGTGCCAGAGTTTGGGTTCCGACTACTGGTGGGGTGAGGCAGACAGTGTTAGAAGAGGTTGATAAGTCGAAGTTTTCGATCCATCCAGGGGCCACGTGGATGTAAGGGATCTGATGTTGAGTTATTGGTAGCCCTCTAAGAAAAGGGAGACAACATGGTTTGTAGAGCGGTTCCTGACTTGCCGAAAATTCAGGGCCAAACATCAGTTACCCCACGGCAAGATGCAGTCGTTACACATTCCCATATGGAAATTGGAGGAGATCACCATGGATTTTATCATAAAGCTACCAAGGACAATGTGTGGAGTTGATTCGATCTGGGTCATTATTGATAAACTGAGCAAGAGTGCACACTTCATTCCAATTTCCGAGATTATATCTACTGGGAAGCTAGCTAACATTTACATTCCGAAGGTGGTGGATCGGTGTGGGTGTCGGTTTTGGTGGTTTCGGACTGAGATGTTCATTTCACCTGTAGGTGTTGGAGGAAGTTTCACTGATTTGGGTACTCAGCTTCCTTATAGTACAACATACCACCCCCAGAATGATGAATAGAGTGAGCGGATGATCTAGATGCTCGAAGATATGCTCCGAGCTTTTGTGTTAGACTTCGGAGGGAGTTGGGATCCTTATCTTCCATTGGCTGAGTTATCTTACAAAACAGTTGTCATGCCATTATTAATCGACCACCCTTCAAGATGTTATATGGAATGAGGTTTAGAACCCCAGTTTTTTGGCGCAATGTCGGGCATCGGGTCATGGGAAGTACTGTGGTGGTGCTCAAGAACACTGAGTTGATTCAGAAAGTACGTGACCAGTTAAGAGTCGCTTAAAGCCGACAAAAGAGTCATACAGACCGTCAATGTTTGGACTTCGAGCTTCAGGTGGGGCACACTATGCTTTTGAAGGTACCACCATGGAAATGTATCATCTGCTTTTGGAAGTGAGGCAAGTTCTACTGGTTTATTGGTTCCTTTAGGATTACCGCCCGGGTGGGCAAGGTTGCATACCTGCTGGATTTTCCGGATGAACTCAATTAGATCCACAACAACTTCCATCTCTGTCAGTTGCGGAAGTGTGTAGCTGATGATTATGAAGTGATCCCTTTGGATAATAATGCAGTCAATGAGCGCATATATTATATGGAGAGGGCGATTGTGATTCTTGATAGAAAGACCAACACTCTACGTAACAAAGTGTTGAACCTGGTGAAGGTGTAATGACGTAACCAGAAGGGCACTACGTGGACGTGGGAGCCTAACGATGAGATAAGGGAGCACTAACCAGACTAGTTTGCAGTAATGGACTTCAAGGACGAAGTCTTATTTAAGTGGGGAGAGATGTAACGCCCTTATTGCAGGAACCTTTCATTTTTGGCTCTTTGTATAAAAAATTTGCAAAAATAGTCCTTATGTTGGGCGTATCTTCTGGTACGCCAAGCATAGTTCATTAATGAATGGTGGGGGTTGTTTTGTGTATGTTTGCATACATAAGAGTATGTTGGCATACTCATGAAGACGCCAAACCCTAATTTTTAGGGTTTGAAACCTATCTAAAGGACATTATGACCTTGAGTCCTCCGTTACCTCCAACCTCCATCTCTCTTAGCCTCCATCTCGAAACCCTAATTCTTCTTTGAGATTTGAAGCTTTTTATTGACATTTTGGTGCTCTCAGTGGTGAAAGGAGACCTTTGGAGTTGTGGTGTTGCACTCAAGCTCTTGGATCCAACCTAAACTCATCTTTGTGCGTCTTTAGTAGGTAGAAAGCTCAAATCTTGATGCTTGACTTGCTAGATCTTGTTAGGTTGCAAGTTATGACCTTTTTATCCTAAAACTTTGGTCTCATGAGTATTATCTACTCTAGACCATTTGAGTTGTCCTTTCAAGCATTTTAGAGTATTTGGTGTCATAAAAATGCATGTTTGGTGCTTGGTTTTCATCCATGCAAGAGTTATGGAGTTTTAGATGGTAATATAAGTTAGGGTTTTGGTTCTTAGCTTCCTTTTGCCAAGCAAAGGCATAAAGGTTACAAGTTTATGACTTTAGATGTTCAATAGGTTTAGATCTGAATTTTGGACATTAAGTGTAAAGGATAAAGTTGTGGCTACTGGCTAACAGATCCTTAAACTGTCAACATCAAAACAACACCCAATTAATAATTGGGTTCCAATACATAACAATAAGTCCATCTTTAGGGTAAAACGACTACTTTACCCCCAAGCAAGCTTGCTCCCAGCCAAAGGCCCAAACACACTCTGAAGGCCTAAAATCCAAACAATGAACCAAGTCCTAAAATATGACCCATTTTTCTAAATTATGCCCAAACACCTCACATGGGCCTTACCCTAAAGCCCACCCAAAAAACCTAGTCCATTTACTTGTTCTTAGATGACCCGTCAAGAATCTAGGCCGAATAGAAAATCCCAACTCAAAACCCAACACATTTAGGGTTTTTACGTAAAATGACGATTAAGGTTAATTGAAAACACTTAAACCACTATGGACTTAAATCATTAAGTCCATCATTTTACTAGGTCAATCATACAATATGGTCAGGCGTAGTTCATAATTTAATTCCAGTGGTCCAAAATGTGGGTCCCGATACTCCAAAACTAACATACCCAAAACTAGGGTTTTCTAAAACCTAATTAGGGTTTCCAACCCAATTGTGTGCCAATTATACAAACTGTTAAAAATTTTAAGTTAATTAATGTTAATTAAGTCGGGCACCACCCACTACCACCTCGAGTAGTGGTGGTCAACCGCGGCAGCCACCACCTCGCGGTGGTAGTGGTTATGATTCTAGATCAAAATACATCAAAAGCATCTGAAATAATAGTCCAATCGCACGTAAGAACACATAGCCACCGAAGGTAGTGGCTGGTGGTTGTAGAATGGCGGCATGACGTGGCAGCCACCACCCCATAGTGGTGGTGGTGGTGGTTATTCTTCAGTTTTCGGCCAAGCAAGGTCCATAAAACACCATACAAATAAAATATGCTCACAAACTACATTACACACACAGTCACCCACACACGGTTGTCGATGGTGGCAGAAAAGAAAAAATGACAGCAGCCACCATGGTTTGCTACCATGGCGGCTCTCTTCAACTTCCGGCCAGCCAAAAACACTCAAACAAATCATGATTGCAGCAGTGATACACACACATACGCGAAGCACGAGCACCAACTGAACACGTACACAATCAGCTTTCCTTGCGGTGATAAGTGATGAAGGATGATGACCGGAGCAGTGGAAGGTCGTTTGAGTGGCGGCAACGATGGCTAGCAGCGGACTAAATGAAAGCAGTGGGGGGAAAGGATAGTGTTTGCGACAGAGAGTCAATTGCGTCCATCACTGACCACAACAACGACGACAACGTCCGTCATGGTTCCTCGTCCTCAACAACCACAGGAACAACGACGACAACCCTTTACTTGGTGGCTTTTGGCTTCAACGTCAGCGGTACAACAACGATATCCAGCAGCGATGTGGTTGACAGTGGGTTGTTAGGGATGAGGGGTGATAAGGTAGCGGTTGGGAATGATGTAGGGTTAGGGTTTCGGGTATAAAGGACACGAGGGAAGGGACGGTGAGGAACTCGGGTTCTAGTCCCGTGGCTTACCAAACTTGGTCACATTTTAACGAGAATGGTCCATGCCTCTATAATTTCTTCTCAAACTAAGCCCATATTTTACTCTTTAGCCCCTGCTTCAAAAAAGCTATTCGATACGGGTCCTTAGGTTACCATTTAACCCTCAACACAAAGGAAATATAAGTTTTAACTCCTACGGCTAACACTGCTAATTTATTATGAATTTAGGGCTAAAATAAAATAGAAAATATAAAATACATCTTGAGGTTTTAGGGCTTATTATTTATTTATTTACTTATTTTATTTATTTTATAAACGGAATGTTACAACTCTCCCCCACTTAAATTTGATTTCGTAATCGAAATCATTCCTTAGTAACACCCCAATCAAAACCACAATCTGGAGATAACAAACCATGAGCCTCTGAAAGAAGCCGCTTTTACCTTTCTGAACCCGAAAATCCGCATTGGTCCTACTGCCTGACAGACCACCCATGTTGAGCTTTACCATGCTTAATCTTCCTCGAATGACCGACCAAATGCACACTTCCAACCTTGATTACCTCGATGCTACTATTAGAAACAAAATCACTGACCATAACGATTGTAGACACTTATACTTGAAAGAAGGCTCAAATAATCCTGCGAGTAGAAGATCCATCCCTGCAATGGTTAGACTCAAACGAGAGCTGCGCAACAGGTTCAAATAAATTACTCTGAGATTATTTAATCTCGCTGCAAGTGACTTCACACTTTCGATCATCAAGCTACTCCACAAACATGAATACCCAAATCACTACTACTGACCGAAGAATCACGCTGCCTCCTATATGCTTTCCAAAGGAATCCGAGACCATCATGGTCCCCAACTTATCTGGAATACTAAATTCTTGTCTGGTTGCTGAGCCAAGAATAACCTTACAGTCGCCCCACATGACTTCCGAAGAGGACTTTGGCTACCGAAATATACGCTAACCATAATGCCACTCATGCTTCCATTATTCCTTTTGATGTTCCCGATCATAACAGTCCGACTACCTGTCGTCATCGAATCTAATACGAAAAATGGATGCTACCAGAACCACCGTAGTCTTACATCACGCCTAGTCTCCAACGACCTACCGTTTCCCGAATCCGATCATACTATGGCCTACTCACATTCGTGCGGTTGACCCGCCCTGGCCTAAATCATCTGAAGGAATCCATGAGTGAATCACAAATCTATCACATTCTCAATGTCGAATATGGACTAGTGAATGTTATGGGCCACATCGCAATCTTACAACACCTCCATACTATCTAACCACTAGTGAATGCTACGGTCCACCCCCGCAATCAAACTATACCACTATACTAATGGCTAAATAATGAATGCTACAATCCACCACCGCAGTCTTAAAATGTTTCTACTCTATCTGCCAACCAGTGAATGCTACAGGCCACACCGCAGTCTTACCATAGTTCCACACTACCTGCTAACTAGTGAACGCTACGGGCCACCCCGTAGTCTTACAACACTTTTACACTATCTGTTGACTAATGCTACGGTCCACCCCGCAGTCTTACCACATCCCCCCACGCTAAAGCAACCGCTGATCATGGTCTTACTGCTGATTACCAATCCGAACACATGCAAAAGTCGAGCACACACATGGTCTAACATCCCATAGTGAACTCATGCCCTGAATGGGATCCCCAACTTGGTTCCCCATAGTCCGCTACACATAAATCAGATGTGCTCCCAAAGTCGGGAGATTTCCCAAACTTCCAATTCACACTATCCTCCATTCATGCAGCCACTTGGGTCACCTTTCCTTTCCTAATGGGGATACGAGCTCATCCCAATTTCACACTTGTTTATGTCCGAGGTACCTGAACGGTTCTCCTCCACTTCGATCCGACTAAGTCTCCACGATATACGAGAAATGGAAGGATTCCCGATCTTTCCTACCTGCCAAAGATCGATCTGCTGACAATCGACGCTTACCAATGCTAGCAACCCATAACTATGCTAACTTAAAAGACCAAACAACCCCTGAAGACTAGATGAACACTTTCTGAATTACAGCAATACTGATAACTCCAGATGCCTTGAAATGATATTGTACTCAGATCTTGAATTTCAAATACCGACGCTCAATGAGTCAATCTGAGCAAAATAACAAAACCCTCCGAAACCTTACGTGAGTAGATAACCACCCTGTTGAACCCTAACCGCAGACCTTCCACATAATGTCCCTGAACCGTTCTTAATTACAAGTCGAGATAATGCTAAACACCCGAACCAGCAAGATGGAAACGACCTTACACTAACCACTAATAATTTGTGGTATGCAATTGGCATATGACATTTCTTGAAAATATAATCCAAACACAAGTAAAGAATAAACTAATTATATGCTTACCCAAACTGATGCAATACCCTAACAACCGTAAACACATATATAAATAACCTGAAAGAAGGCAAAAGATACATACCTGCGGAACTCAACTCCTCTCTGTTGGGGCTCCTGCCCTACCATCTCGTCCATCAGTGATCCTCAAAGAAGCCGGAGCAGGTGCACTTACTGATCCTCCCCTCAACGTCGGATAGTCGGCCTTCTTGTAGCAAACCTGATCGCATAGAAAGCATAACGAACTTGCTCCCTGAGGAGAATCCTTGCTGACATGGCCAACCCGGCCACACTTGTAGCAGCCCAAACCCCTAGAACGACAAGCCCCATCGTGCAGTTTCCTGCACATGCTGCACTGACTCCGATTCTGTTGGCCTCTCAAATGTTGGTTAGAAATCTTGGGTCTCTTCCTGGGGCCCTCCAAAGTATGCATCTGATCTGACCTCCTCTACTCAATGTACTCCAAATCAATCTCCCGCTCTCGGTCTCTAGAGATCATATCATTTAGGGGTCTCGTGACTTGAAATACTCACGAATATCATAATGTCATCCCGCAGCATATCGTGATACCTCACTTTCTTAATCTCCTCATCTGCTACACACTGATACCAGTAAAGCCCTTTCCTGGAACTTGGTTGTGATCTCTGCCACCATCTCAGTAGTCTGGCGGAGATCCAGAAACACTCGCGCCAACTGCTGCACCTCAATCGCCGGTGCAAACTCAGCTTGGAGCCTGGTCGAGAAATCATCCCATGACATAGCGTTGACCGCCTCATCACCCAAATAACTACTGATCTCCTCCCACCAATCATGTGCCTAATCCTTCAGCAGGCAGGAAGCATATCTGACCTTCGCCTCCTCGGGGAAGAAATACGTCCTGAGCACGTTAGCCATATCTGCTAACCACCTCCTACTGACAATGGGGTCCCTTTCCCCATGGAACATAGGAAGTCCACAAGCATGGAATTCCTGGAAATTCAGTGTGCGATCTCCAAAGATACCCATAACCTCCGCACGGAATGTACCCAAGCGCTCATCCACTATCTCCATAACATAAAGAGAAATCTCCGATGAGATAACCTCCCGTAACTGCTCGCTAATCGGATCAATACCTGCACCTTAGCCAAAACCCGAACCTGAACCATTTCCCTGCGAGCTCATCTCCCAAATGAAAAACGAAAACCCAATAATTAGAACATACTCAATAATCCACCTTTCATAAGCTTCTTAGATTCTCCAAGACTCTTACTGATTCAAGTGTAGATCCCGTGTTTTCAGTAGTACGGGCCCAATACTACCTTCCACACCTATCCATACTTTCCTCAATAATCCTCACCGAACCATACAACTAACCCACTGCAGCATATCATAGGCTTTCTTAGGTTCCCAAACCTACCCAGTCCTTAGCTGCAGACAGATTCCCATTAATGTCAACTAGCTACCTCATAAATATAGCCACCTGCAACAGAGATCATATAATCCTTTGAGTAAAAGACTCATTCCTAGAATGCTTGAACTCAGACGAGAGCTGCACAACAAGGTCAAATCAATCACTATGAGATTATCCAGCCTATGCCACACGTGACTTAGTATATTCACTTAATAGTTAACTCACATTTCTAAGAGTCCCATAAAGTACAAAGCAAGCAACATTCAGACAATAGAAAATCTAACCAACATACTCCAATCAAACCATTCTATCCTCTAATCAGAAATCTGTACTAGCATAAAATTCAAAGGCTCATATAATCAGGCATAACCTAAACAGGCAATCCTACCACTAGCGGATCAGGTCTAGCATGCAAATCTATAAGCTCATATAAGCATACAAAGGCATCTCTCCTAGATCCTTAGCTCTAATCTAGCAAGAAAATCACATAATCATATCATATCACATAAAAAACATGTATTGGTATTTTGGGAACCACTTACTTGAGCTCAGCCGATTACACATATCACACCCCTTTATTTGCTTAGAAATTCTTTTTATAGAAATGATTTTCATTTTGAAAATTTTTTATACCAAGTCCTCAGTTTGAGTTCAGACACACCCAAAAGTATGTCCGAATACCTCAAACCAAGGCTCTGATACCAACTTGTAACATCCCAAAATTCAGGACCAAAAATTTCATTTTTAATAAAACTAGAACACGATTGTAATTTCGTTCACACCTAGAAAAGCATTTAAAATAAAATATTTAATAGATTTCATTCCCAGAAATCACACGTTGCGGAAAAACATGGGTGTATGCATTGTGATTGTCCCGAGCTCCTTTACTTAAAAATTGGGGGTACCTAAAACAAAAATTGAAAACCTTAAGCATGAAGCTTAGTGAGTTCCCCAAATAACACATACTATACAATAAACATACTGCCTAGCATATCCGGGTGTTGGCCTACCCCTTTCGTTCTCTTTCAACCGGATACTACCATACATAACCGTGAGCCATACATATCATTCATATATCATAATCAAATAAGGTGCTATGAGCCAATACATAGTCTTGCCATTATGTCACGGGCCGCCACGTGGTCTTTCTTGCCTAGCCAGGGGCCACCCCTTCAGTCTTACAAACAAGTGACAAGAGCCGCCTCCTGGTCTTCCATGCAAGCATCACAAAGACAACTAGCATACATACTACTCTACTTAGCCAATTAGCATATAGTATGCCAAGAGCCATTTCCTAATATTTCATATATAATGCCTAAGGCTAACCCTGGGGGTCTTCCTACCATACATAATAAGATACAGTGTGCCAGGAGCCGCCTCCTGGTGTTTCATACATAATGCCTAGGGTTAACCCCCGTGTATTCTTACCATGTATCAACCAAATGGGTCGTCAGTGGTGCATTCGACCGATACAAACAGTGAGGAGACTCACCTTACACTACTGAAGTCCTGCGGATAAAGCTATGGCTACTTGCTGACAGATCCCCAAACTGTTAACATCAAAATAACACCCAATTAATAATTGGGTTCCAATACATAACCATAATTCCATGTTTGGGGTAAAAATACTACTTTACCCCCAACCTAGCTTGCTCCCAACCCAAGGCCCAAACACACTCTGAATGCCCAAAAGCCAAACAATGAACCAATATCGTCTAATTTTCTAAATTGGGCCCACACCCCTCACATGGTCCTTACCCTAAAGCCCACCCAAAAACCCTAGTCCATATACTTGTTCTTAGATGGCCCATCAAGAATCCGAGCATCTAGGCCCAACAGAAAAGCCCAACTCAAAAGCCAACACAACTAGGGTTTTCAAATAAAATGACGTTTAGGGTTAATATAAAACACTTAACCCATTAACTACATAATCCATTAAGTCCATCATTCTACTAGGTCAATCATACGGTGTGGTCAGCGTAATTCATAATTCAATTAAAATGGTCCAAAATGCGGGTCCCGACACTCCAAACTAACATATCAAAAATTAAGGTTTTCTAAACCCTAATTAGGGTTTCCAAACCAATTGTGTGCCAATTAGACAAATGGTAAATTTTTTTAGGTTAATTAATGTTAATTAAGTCGGGAATCACCCACTACCACCTCGGGTAGTGGTGGTCAATGATGGCTCATGGAGGCAGCCACCACCGCGTGATGGTGGTGGTTATGATTCTAGACCAAAATACATCAAATGCATCCCAAATAACAGTCCAATCACACGTAAGAGCACACAGCCCCCGAAGGTGGCAGCAGAATGAAAGCGTGAGGTGGCAGCCAACACCTCACGATGGTGGTGGTGGTGGTTTTTCTTCAGGTTAAGGCCAAGGAGTTCCATATAATACCATACAAATAAAATATGCTCACACATTACATTACACACACACAACCACCCACACACGGTGGTCGGTGTCACACCCTAAAACCGAAATGGCAGAAACGTTCGGTGACGGAGGACATCATGTACAATATCACAGCAACTGTATAATACTAATCAAAGCAAACACAACCATTACATTAATAAAATATTGTATTTACATCTATTCATAACATAGTTTGTATGACATCAAAAGTTTATAACAAACGTTTAAAAGACGAAACTCTTTAAAGCTCCATCTTCGCAAAATCCTGCAGGTGTACCTGTCTACTGGTTCCCTGAGAATACAAGTGATTTTTGAAGTGTATCAAAATTTAATTTGGTGAGTTCATAAGTATGTTTTAGTGATAGGAAGTTTGTCTTTGTACTTTGAAAATGCTAGTATGTTTCTCCAGAAAATCCAATATTTTCTATAGTGAATGTAATGTAGTATTGTAAATAGATAAACTATTTCATGTGTATTCCTTATAATTGTATGTTGTATTAGAGTACGCTATGTTAGAAAATAAGGCACTATATGTGTTTTTGTATGAAAATCTTTGAATGTATGCCTAGATACCACCAGCTATAGTGAAAAGTAGTGTATCATAGTAGTTTTATTAAATACAATAAAAACATTGAAGTAATGTTAATCCCGTAAACATATTTTTAGTTATACTGTTGTGAGTTTCATATAACCATGCTTGATATGAACTAGTGACATCTACGACGTTCTTCAGGCGTCTGAAAGTTATGACATTTGTCAACCCAGGCCTACCGGCCTAAATGTAGCTAGCAGTTCAGGTGTGGGACTGTCAGTCCCGTATAGATCTATACACAAATCTCACGCTCTCCCTCCAGGAGACACTGGTTTACGTGTAGTGTTGTAGTGTTCTCTTGTACTAGAAACTGTATGCATTGCTTTGTAATAATGTACTTTGCAATATAAAATAATTATACTTAAATAATTATTTTAGTAGTGTATGCTTGTATTAATGTATTAAGGTAGTGACTCCCAAACTATACCTATTATAGTTTGAATAAATGTTCTTGTTCTTTGTATTGTATTTAGCAAATTAGTGTACTGATTCCCAAACTATGCTAATTATAGTTTAACTGTAATGTTATGTAGTGTACTGAAAACCTTTTCCATTTAATTTTATTAAAGTATAACACCCTTATGCTCGACATGTTACAAAAGGGTTAAAATATAAGAATATCTTTATGAAATGTAGCGAATACTTGGTTTGAATTGATTGCAAAGGTTTTTAAAACTGTTAAAAAAAGGGTTTGTATAAACACAAAGTCCTTAGGTTTTACTCGTATTCTCCCCCGAAAACCATTAAAACATTGAAAAGGTAGGGGTATGAACTCACCTCTAGTATGTGTTTGTCTAATGATAACGGTGTTGTAGAGATGATCCCCAGATTGAGGTGCGCAAAATTAATGGTATCCTAACAATAGTTAACACATAATCGAATTTAAATTAGCGAAACTATTACTTAAAGTGTTAGAAAACACTTGTTTTGTGTTAGGAATAATTAACGAGAATTGTATAAGTGAGTTTTCGGTTCCAAGGGGTTATCTGCCGAAAACGGTGCCCGGCCGAACACAAGTTCTCGGTCCTGGCTGTTTTCAGTCACTTGAAGGTTTGAAGGATGTTCTTAGTGTTCTTCGTCTTCTTGATGAAGATATGAAGATTTGAAGTTCACTTGAAGGTATGAATGTTCTTGGATGATCCCTGGGAGCAAAATGGGAGTGTTTTCGAGTGTAAACGGTGAGAAATGGTTAAGTTTTTGAAGGAAAAACTTATATACGGTTGGGTTTTCGGTCGGAAAAGAGATTTCGGCCGAAATCAATTTCCGGTCCTGAGATTTTCGGTAGAAAACATGTTGATTTTCGAGTGTTTTTAATTCCAAAAACTTATGTAAACATTATTTATATAATTTAAATTAGTTTCTAACCCTCACGGACTTAACGAAATAAATAAAACCCGCAATTTATTTGTCGGATTTGACTTGAAAGGTGACGGGTTGTTACAGTCGATGGTGGCAGAAAAGCAAAGATGGAAGTAGCCACCATGGTTGGCTACCATGGTGGCTCTCTTCAACTTTTGGCCAACTAAAAACACACACACAAATCATGATTGCAACAGTGAGACACACACACACACACACACGTACGCGAATCACGAGCACCCATTAAATACATACACACTCAGCTTTCCTCGCGGCGATAGGCGATGATGGATGATGACTGGAGCAGCGGAAGTTCGTTTGAGTGGCGGCAACGATGGCTAGCAGCGGCCTGAATGAAAGCGGAGGGGGGAAAGGAAAGCATTTGCGAAAGAGAGGCGGTTGCGTCCGTCACTGGCCACAACAGCGGCCACGACGTCCATCGTGGTTCCTCTTCCTCAACAACCATGGGAACAACGAAGGCAAACCTTTACTTGGTGGCTTCCGGATTTGATGTCAGAAGTGCAACAACGGTATCCGACGACAATGTGGTTGACAACGACGGCTAGGGATGAGGGGTTATAAGGTGGCGGCTGAGAATGATGTAGGGTTAGGGTTTCGGGTATAAATGACACAAGGAAATGGAGGGTGAGGAACACGGGTTCAAGTCTCATGTCTTACCAAACTTGGTCACATTTTAACAAGATTGGTCCCTGCCTCTACAATTTTTTTCAAACTAAGCATATATTTTACTCTTTAGCCCCCTACTTCGAAAAAGCTATTCAATACAAGTTCTTAGGTTACCATTTAACCCTCAACACCAAGAAAATATAACTTTTAACTCCTATGGCTAAAACTAGTAATTTATTACAAATTTAGGGCTAAAATAAAATATTAAATATTAAATACATCTCCGGGTTTTAGGGCTTATTATTTATTTATTTACATATTTTATTTATTTTTTAAACGGAATGTTACAACGTACTTTGAACCTCCTACACATGATGTTGGTAAACTTGACTAACCGATCCTCGTCATGGAGGCTACTACATCAAGTTTGCACCCTTGCATCCATCTGATGATCCATAAATCATTATCCGAACTGAGCGTGAGAGATTGATAACCTTTTATTCTTCCTCCTCACGACCCCAAAAGGAAGTGTGGTCTCGAAAGAGAATTACCAAGATTGTTGGTCATGTTAGAATGGTCCAACGAAAGTTTGATCTTGACTGTCTTCAGTACAAATACTTCATTTCTCGGAACAAGGAATCCATCATCACCATTAATGATGTAGTCTTTCCCTTGATGAATCGAAACAACATTCTCATTATAGTTGCTCATCTTTGAGATCGCCAAATAAATGAATCAAGTATTGGAGCTTACAGCTCCACAATCAACTTTCTCAAGGACTACATTGTTGAATTATGTAGATCCAATGTGGAGTTTGCTCATCTTTTCGATACTGAAAACTTTTTGGCCAAAATCACTACAGAACTTCCAGCAACCCATATCTTAGTTGAAAGTCCAATTGAAGAACCAGATCGTGGTTATGTCTACCTCAAAAAGAAGAGTAATCAAAAAGAATTTTTTTAGAGTACTTGATAAACACCTCGTTCCTACCAATATTCTTCAGAAGTTCATTTCAAATGTTGCCAATAGTGATTCTTCCAAACATATAAAAAAGAAATTTATTGAGCATCTCCAATGGTACATTGAAGTCTGAGTTGGCTCCAAAGTGCTTTCTTGTTTGTGTATGATGAAGCTAAGTGATGAATTGGATGATTGCTATGGTCACTTAGGGGGAGATTATTAGATCATGAAAAGTGATCCTTAAGCAATCCGAGGTGAAGCAATCCAAGGTGATGATTTCCGAAGTGAAGACAATTCCAAAGCCATAATCAATTCAAGATGCATCTTAGTGTTAAAGTGTTTTTGAGTCTATAATGTGCAGTAATTTTTACAAGTACTATTTTGTTTTCTTCCAATTATCTTATTGTATAGTACATGAGATAAAATAGTAACGACGGTGTCAGTCTGTTGATCTTCAGAAATCTAGCATTTTTCTTGTAGTTACTCCTTGGCTATCTAAGGAGTAGTCACATATGTATCATGTGCGGAACAAGCACCTTTTCACATCTATTAAGAATTATTCACTCAATCATTCTCTTTTATATTCTTCTTATTCTTGATTAGTTTATATTGTTCATACTTGATAATTTTATACTTTTGAGCACTTTGTTGATTATCTTAATTTCAATATAAGAGTGGTTCACCATAATTGACTGGATCTTTATTATTAGCAGACATTGATCTTAAATTAACTCAATGTTTGAGTTCTCAAACCTTGTTCGTGCACCCCTTTAGCTTTCACACTTGATGTGCCTTACGCATAGTTCCTCAGACACTCTATGCAGTGCCCTTTGTTTTACCAAATCAGAGATGACTTTAGGGTCCACCATCTTTACTTTTCTATAATTGTATCAGTATGGATTGGGGTCAAGTTAGGATCCAAAATGTAGGCAAGTTTCAGGACATGAAGCATGAACTTGATCTTGTCGGCCTAACATGAGTAGTTCTAACCATCAAATCGATAATGTTTAGCAAACTCATGGTTCGTGAGTCAGAAACTAGTACATGAGATTTTAAATGAGATTTTGGTGTCCATAAGTCTGAAAATTATAATTAAAAACCATTAAGATTGTTGAAATTTAGACTTAATATTGAAACCATCTAATAGTTTGTATTATGAAGTAATTATGAACTATTTAGTATTGACAAACAACTGAATAAATAGATAATATTTATGATTAAATATCCAAAAAACTTTTACATAAACAAACATCTAACAATTAATATTAAAGATTAAACGTTGAGATGTTGCCGATAATAACTTCAGTTATTATTAATACTGTTACCATGTTTCCCTCATAAATCAAAATGATTATTCACGGTCAGAGTTGATTTAAATAATAATAACAATAATAATAAAATAAAAAGCAAAAGTAAATTGTCATGTTGTTTGACAAATTTAATGAAGAAACAATAAATCGAAAGGACCTGAAGATAGTTGATCTTGTTTGTAAAAAACTATATGGATATATCTCTTGTCTAAAGGTTTTTACTTCATTTCTAAGGTTGTTAGCAATAAAATAAAACTTTAGAATTTAATCTAAATTTATCGGTTTTCCAACAACTATCAAACTATCAAAGCGATAAACACAAGCGAATACTAAAAAAACGGAAAAAACGGAAGAAGCTGTGATTGATTAAGAGAGACTAGACTAGGCTTGGCATGTATATGCTTTTGAAGGTCTATCAAGAATAAAAACTTACAAATTCACAAATGATTTCTTCCCCATAAATACGGAATAAAGGTAACTCAACGAACTACTTGCTATATCTTATAATTTCCGATAGTTTTTAAATTAAGGGGGTGTTTGGCTTAACTTTTAAAAGCTCAAAAGATCTTTTCCAAAAAGTTACAAAAAGTCAGGATTTCCTGACTTTTCCAAAAAGATGTTTTTTCTTGTATTAAAACTCTAAAAGTTCCTAGTTTGCCAAACATCTTTTTTGTTTTTTCTTTCTTTTACAAAAAGGACTTTTGGCTGTGAAAAGCTAAGCCAAACACCCCCTAAGTATACATGCAAGTTCTCGAAAAATATGATTGCCCGGTGATATAAAGACTTCATATGCTAACTTTTACTTATGTAAAAATTCAAACTGTTAAAATTTCGAGTAATAGCTTTTCGTCGGATTTTTTAATTTAAAATAAAGATAATATATTCTGTAAATTAAAGAAGGCACTAGTAAAATCATTCGTCGACAAAACTTTGGAATAATTACATATAAATATACTCTTTCTTGGCCAAGAAACCCACAAAAAAACTTGTGGCTCAAAGTTCCCTATCCACGAATATAAAAAATTCACACATGTGTGAAATAGATCCGTTTTCTTTCACATCATATCTTTCTAATTTCTAATCTGAACAAGATATTTAAAATAAACAAAAGATTAAAATGAAAACTAATCTATAAACGAAAGAACTGAAAAACACAAAATATGTTTACATTTCTTATTCCTTTTCAAATCATTTAAAAGTTTTTCTTTATAAAATAACTCGAGACTTGAGATTTGGTAGAAAATATTGCAGTATATTGTAGCCACGAATTTTTTTTCATTAAAAAAATACTCACTCAAGGCCAAGAACTCCCCAAAAGAACTTGTGGCTGAGAATTGTGCTGACGTGTCTCGCTTACACAAAAAGTGGAGCAAAAAGTCGCACATGTATGCTTACAAGACGACGAAAAATCAAACAACACATACATACATTCATTCTTCAAAGAGAACTCAGTCGAGAGATAAACAACTAGAGATGTCGGAAGTGAACGACGCGTCGATTAAGTTTTTCGGAAGCACAATTCAATCTAGTTACATTCTCAGTCAAACTGATGAACAACAACGGAGGTCTTACAAAGGCATCAAGGTATTTCAAAGCAATTCTAACACAGTTGATTACAATTGTGTATAATTTTGTATTTTCGGTTTTGTTTTTTAAGATTTAGTGGGGTTTTGGTTGCAGTATCATGATTTGTTGTTTGTTGAAATGCATGTGAAAGATATTGAACATTAATTAATAATTTAATATCTAATTTTATGATCTAACAATTCACAGGAACATAAATAAATTGATTGTGTTAATCTTTTTCAGGCGTTTCGATCAGAAGGTGATGAGATTGCACTTGGCAAGAAAGCTATGGTCAATTTGCGAGCGAACCCTGCAGCCATGTCAAGATCAGTTAACTTCCATGAGACCTCGTAACGTTGTACAACATTCCATGTTGAGAAGTTGATTTTCATACGAATCAATCAAGCATGTGGGCATCAAACTGTTATCTAAAAAATAGACTAATAGATTTTCATTGAAGTTACTTAGAACGAATAGTCTTGAAAGGTATCAAGATCAAGTGTAAATGCCTAATGGTGATGTGAGCTACTATTATATTGAGAATTTATAATGCTTACTACTGTATATTTCATAATCGAACTTTTGTTTTTAATTCAAAATATTGATATTACCCGCTAATCTCTTATGCAATCTCTTATGCATAAGATCATCTCCTACCCACTTTCATTTTTTCCTTTAAAAATGAAGTAAAAAATAAGGTAATTAGTGTTTTTCATCTTCAACACTATTTCAATTTTTACTTCAAAAAGTATATTCCTAATATATTTCACTATTTCAACTTACATGGATTGTCAAACACACCTCTTCTACTAATTTGGTTTTAACAAATATATAATCTATATTTGTTGGAACCTGAAAAGTAAACCTCTAGCAATATCAAACATTCTTGGAATTCCAAAGTCAATTATAGTTCTGAAATGAAAGATGCTCCAGAATCAGTTTTGTGTCCGGACTTGAAGATTATGATGCGGATGAGAAGATCAGTTGAAGGCATCTGGAATGAATAATGTGTCCGGAATGTTTGTTTATCCGAATCATTGTTTTATCCATGTACATTTATTGTATTTGTCTTTAGCTTGATGTAACATTTCATATGACTTAGTTTTATTGTCAACTTAGATAGATCAGAGTGTCAGGAGCACCTCTTTTGTTCGCTCCTATGTATGTTAAGTGGTTTGTACGATGTAATATGTTCTCCTATTTAAAGGAGCTTTCAATACCAAATCAAGTGACGAATCATTCAAACATATCTAACAATATTTCAGTTTACTTCACTTATTCTCTCAAACATTCTTCTTGTTCTTCATTTATTGTCTTTACCTTGATCATTATCTTCACTCTTTATTAATATCTCGAATACTTTGTTGATTGCATTAACTCAGACTTTATTGGTCTTGCCAGACTTGACTGGAACATTCCTTAGTATGCAGACATTGATCTTAAGCATTAACTCAAGGTTTGAGTTCTCAAACCTTGTCCCTGCGCAGCAGATAGTTTGTTCTCACAATTGGTATCAAAGCTTGAGTGGTTGTCCTTTGAATCCATAAGATCAGATTATAGTTGGTTTGAAATTACATTGGTATTTCAACTATTTATGTGTTCAGGATAAAAGTTCTTCTATATACCACTTTGGCTTGAAGATATCTTAACTTTAATGGCTGCTTCTAATCCTTAACAAATATATTCAATGCAAATAGCAAATAGTGTGTGTTGTCCTACTCATGCCCTACTGCTAGTTGTTGAAGAATATGATCATTGGAAAGTCATAATGGAAAGATTTTTACTGGCTAAAAAGAAAGGTGAAGCTATCTAGAGATCTGTCAAAGAAGGTCCACATGTTCCAGTTAGAACAACAGTTAGAGATGTTGTTGCTCAACTCATGGGTCAAGATAAACAACGCCCAGTTCCTCTCACTGCTGACGATATTGAGAAGCTACATGCTGATCAAGTGGCATTCTCAGAAATGGTGTTTGGTGTTACACCATCTCTCTTTGAACACATCAAGCTGTGTAAATCTGCCAAAGGGATTTGGGATACTCTTCAAGACTTGATTGAAGGTTCTGAAAACATGAAAGACAAGCGTCTGACATCTGTTGTAAACGAGTTTGACACCTTTACAACAACTCCTGGTGAGTCAGTTGCAACAGCCTCCAACCAATACGGAATTGTTGTCAACAATATGATTGTTGATGGGATTGTCCGAACTCCTTTGGAGTACAATCTAAAGTTCAAAAATAGCCTTGGTAAAGGATGGGGAAACATGAAGTCTTGTCTTTAAAGAAATGGATCGTTGAAGAAGTTGAACCTTTATCAACTATTTGATGAACTACAAGGTCATGAATCAAATGTTGCTCAGACATTAAGAGAACTCTCTAGAGGTCATCTTGCTCTTGCCAGTTCCTTTGAACCATCTATTCTAAACCCTTCCATCTTGGACCCTCTAAAATCTGCTATTCCACCTGTTCCAACCTCCCTACCTATTCTATCCACTCAAGGTTATCTTATTGAAAATACCTTTGATTCTGAAGACGCAGATTCTAAACTTCGTGTTCAGCAGGAATTCGCACTACTCTCCATGAAATAAAAATGTCCATTCAACCCATATAGTAAACCTTACAACAATCGCTTTCATGCTCCTCATCAAAACAATCCTCAACCTTACTCTGCTCCATAACAACAAACGACTCCGGAAAACCCTCCAGCCAACAAACCAAACATCTCTAAACCCAATTCCACTTCGAAACCTCAGCAAATACCGAAATCAGACAAACCAAAAATTATGTGTCATAAGTGTGGACATGCAAACCACTTTGCAAAAGATTGTCTGGCTGACATTCCACAAAAACCAAAAATCAAGGGTTCTGCTTACTATGCTCGAAATCCACAAGAGATGGCTGAAAGTGAAAAAAGTATTTGTCACAACTGTGTTTAGAAATATGGAAGGATATTGGTCATCCGCAGATGATGGTGACACGACTACTGGAAGAAACATGTGTTTGATGGCGAGACAAACCATTGAATGTGATGAAGAATATTGGTCCTCAGGGTCAGAAGATGAAGATGAAGACAACATTGCTGAACCAAACTACTGCTACATGGCCACCAACGATCCACCAGGTCGAAGCATCGTTCAGTAGGTAACATCTATGATTACTAATAATAATGTTGATATGACTCTTTGTGAATCTTATCTTACCCAGATCCAAACAGATATGAACACCATCTATAGAGCCTATGAGTAACCCATAGAAGCCAGTGAGAAGAAGGACTGTGAATTGAGTCGTCTTAGGTTACGTTTCGAGGATAAGAAATTAAAAATAGAGTCTTTAGAGCGAGAACTTGTAATGCCACAAGATGAATGTATCATTCTTAAAGACAAATGTGAAATCACTTATTTTGAAAGAAATGTTTTGATTTCTGATAACAAACGTCTTAATGCCAAAATTGATGCTTTGCATAATTCTATTGACTTACACGAAGCAAATAAAAGGATGACACATAACTTTCGTCATCCTTGGTCTAAAGCTCTTGGTCTTGGAAGCGAATTTCTGAAACCAATAGTTAGTCCCTTGAAGGAGTTACAAAATTGAACTTTTATGGGAGATGTTTGAACCGTAAAAATTTAGATACTCCTGTTTCTCCCTTATCTCCACTTCTTGAGACTTCCGATCACTTTGCTTCTTTGGTTCCTGAGTTTAAGCCAATAGTTGTCAAAAGTCCTGATTCCATGCTACTTCCACCTCTGATAAACATAGACCTGAATCGGACCATGGAATTCCACCATAGTGTTTCAAAATGTGTAGATCATGTTCCAAACACAATCCTCCTCACAAATGTGTTGTTGAGGAAATTCCTCCAGTAACAATTGAACCTGTTACTTCTGAGTTTGCATGGGCTTCCTTAGATGATAACTTTGAAACCACAAGTCATGTCTCCTCTGATTCTTGTGAATGAAACTCTTTAATAACCTCTAAAACAACATTGGTGTCCATCAAGTGCAAGTTTGGCAATCCTTCAAATGGTCAGACTTCCAAGTCAACATCTTACCAATGAAAGAAACCCAAGAGGCCTTCCAATCCTTCAAATGGTTAGACTTCCTAGAGATCTCCAAAAAGTGTGTATCTCGGAATTGTTATTCTTCAACTCCAAGTCAAAACTCCTTTACGCCCACTAAGATTCTCAAGAGGCCTTCCAATCTTCCCAGTCCTGTAGAACAAAAGAAAGCCGTCAGTCCCACTCCAAAAAGGTCAACTGTAACCACCAAATCTGTTTAGAACAACTCACCTCGGATGGTTTCACCTGTTTTCATTGCCAAAGCTGATGGTATAATTTCTAAACCTAAATCTACAAAATAAAGTGTGCCATCAATCAAAGCCAAAAGTGTTAAGAAAACAATTTTTCAAAAATCTTCAAAACAAAACCTTGTTTGGAAAATCAAAACACACAAAGATGTGATAATTCTGAAAGATACAATAGTTACCACTACTCTGGAAATTCAAAGTCTGAAGAAAGTAGGTCCGCACTCTCATCTCATTGAATATGATTACTGGATAGATGTAAGGACCATGCCTTTTTGCTTGTTTCCTAAGGAATCTAGGAACAAAACTTCCAAGCCATCTGTTACTCAAAATTCACTACCAAAACCCAAGACATGTGCATTTGTCCCAAAACCTAACTTGGAGCCTAAAAACTCCACATCTCACTAATTTTTGCAGGCACTTTGTGCTCCAGAGCAAGAGAAAATATGCTATGTTGATAGTGTTTGCTTCATGCACATGAAGGGGCAGAAGGAGTTTCTACTAGATCTCAAACTTTCTCCAAATGCTGGTTTCATGACATATGGCAACAACTCTAACTCTCAAATTCGTGGTTTTGGAATCCTCACCAATGGAAACATCTCTATTTCAAATGTAGCCTATGTAGCTCACTTGAAGCACAACATGATAAGTGTAGCTCAACTCACTGATTCAAATCGACGTGTTGAGTTTTGCAAGAAACATAGCTACGTAATGACTGAAGACAGAAAAGAATGCTTGATTAAATCAATTTGCAACAAGAACATGTATCCGCTCGACATCAACATGATCATCGGCAAACCTCAACTGTGTCTTCTTTCCAAAGCTATTCCTGACGTCAGCTGGTTATGGCACTGAAGGCTTGCTCATCTAAAATTTCGCTACATGAATGAACTTGTGTCTGGTGAAATGGTGAGAGGAGTACTGCTCCTTAAGTTTGAAAATGATCACTTGTGTGCTGCATGCGACTGCGGTAAGCAGTCGGAGAAGGGTCATCCTGTCATCATTGAAAAATCAATCTCAAAACCATTGGAACTTCTTCATATTGATTTATGTGGACCCTCAACTGTGAAGATCTTCATCACAAGAAATACATCCTTGTGATTGTTGATGACTTTACAAGATTCACTTGGGTCTTTTTCCTTAGGATAAACTCCGAAACAGCATCTGAACTCATCAATTTCATCAAAGGAAATGAAGTCCTCATCAAGCTTCAGGTTAGAAGAGTCTAAAGTGATAATGATTCAGAATTTACCAATGAAACCATTGAGATATTCCTCACTGAGAAAGAAATTGATCACAACTTCTCTGCTCCTTACACTCCGCAACAGAATGCTTGTTGAAGCTTCTCGATCCATGCTCAATTTTGCAAAATTGCCACTCTATCTTTAGGCTGAAGCTGTCTCTACAACACATTTTACTCAAAATAGAAGCATCATCAATCGACGCCTCAACATGACACCATACGAAGCCATGAATGGTCGAAAACCTAGCATCTCTTTTCTTTACATCTTTTGATGTCGATGCTTCATAAAAACAATCATGATCAGCTTATAAAATTTCAACCCAAAGCTGATGAAACAACTTTTCTTGGTTATTCTACTAAATCAAAGGCATATCGAGTACTTAATCGCCGTACTCGAGTTATAGAAGAAAGCTTTGATGTGAACTTTGATTACAATTTCATTCGGAATTCTGGCCCAACTCATGTTACAACTCATATCATGGAGTCCGATGCTCTAACGCCAGAATGTCAGAACCAACAAACAATATTTGTAGTTCATTTTGAAACCCTCTTCGGACCCTCAGAAACATATCTTGATTCGAAATCTCACTCAAGACCAACTACATCCGAAGCTTCGGTCTCCTAAAATATCTCCGGTCCTACTCCTAGTCTTCCTCCATTTGATTCTGAACCATTTCAACCTTCTCAGGTTGAGGGGGAGAATGGTCACTCTTCCCTCGAATCAAATGTGGATGGATTTCAAGATGCAGCTGCTGGTTATGATGATTCCAATCCTATCAACATCGATGATAATGCAAACTTCTTTGAATTCCCACTTGAATATGATGTAAACCTATCCAGTTCAGAAGTTCAGAGGGAGCATCATCCAAACGTTCAGACCATTCAGGGGGAGCAACACAACCCCATTGCTGATATTGGATTATCTGTTGCATAAGAACTTCCAAGGTTGCATGTTTGGACCAAGGATAATCCTCAGAACCAAGTAATTGGAAACCCAAATGCTGGTGTACAAACTTGCTCTGCCACAAGTATCCAAAATGAATGTCATTTCTCGGCATTTATCTCAATGGTTGAACCCAAATCCATCAAAGAAGCACTCTGTTGGGTTGAAGATTCGTTTGAAGATTGCGTCAATGGGCTCGGCTGTTAGTCCATTTAATTTTGTATTCCGGTTTTGGGCCTGTCCATACTGGGAGCTTGCTAGGTTACTATATAAGTATATGCTTGCATGCATATTAGGTTAATGATTTAACGATTGATCTAGAGCATAACGATAGTATTTACAGATTTCTTTGATCGTTCTTGTAAACCTACCAATCCTCTACAGTTGATGTTCTTAATCGAGCTCTTCTGAGGATTTTGTTTTAATCATTCGACACGTTTGATTCACTCTTGCCTTGTTCTTATTTTCGTGTTCTTGCTGTTTTATATTTACTTACCTGTTTAAGATCTAATCGATCTTCAAAGATTAAAGTTTTAATCTCATCAATTGGTATCAGAGCAGGAGGCTGTGTAATCGATACACATCTTTTCTGTGAAAAGGTTTCACTTAGGGTTTTTCCGCAATTACTAATATTTATTGAGCCGTCATCTCATTATTGACGTATCTTGATATTTATTGTTTTGCCCTAATCTGAGTTATTACAAGTCTGATCTTTTAACAGGTTTTTTCGATCATAATGGACGAATCGCAATCAAATCCTATCAATATTTCCAACAGCATCGGTTCGACGACGAAGATTCCAATTCTATATACCCATGATTATGAAGTCTGGGCGCATCACTTTGAAGACTACGTTATAGGATCTGAGGATAATGGATACCTCATATGGGAAGCAATCATTAATGCACCTTTTTCTCATTCTGCAACGTCAAGAATTGTTAAAACTCAAAAGGAGTATAACGATCTGCTGAAGGATGTCAAAGATATTGCACAAGATGAAAAGGATAAATTCCAGTGTAATATCAAGGCGTTAAGATTGATAAGATTCGCCCTTCAGTCCGACACCTTCAGGTTGGTCAGCTCATGCACGACGGCAAAGGAAGTTTGGGATAGACTTCGCGAACTGTACTCTACAGACGAGGATCTCGAACATTCTATCCAAACCTTGCTCTTATCTGAGTTTGGAGAATTCAGGCAAGGAGCCGAAGAAACCGTGACCCAGACGTTCGATCGCTTCAATCATCTTCTCAGCAGGATGATCAAACATGACATTGAAAGGAAGCTTATCGAGCAGAAGGTTACGTTCTTAAATGGTCTAAGGTCAGAATGGAGAGCAGTGGTGTCAACAGTCAAAGCCCATGAGCAGTTTAAATCATATTCTTTGGCGAAACTGGTGGGTATTCTCAAGTCTCAGGAGAAGATTGTGCTGCAGGAAAAGAACGTTGTTTCAAGCCTAGGTTCTCTGGCCCTCCTGTCAAAAAGTAAAGCTGTGATGGAGGATGAAGACTTCAACTTGGAGGAGTATGACCTCACATATGAGGATTATGCTATGATGGTGTCTAACCCCAAGAGGTTCATAAAGAAGAGATTCCCCAGCAACAAAAACTGAAACTAGCAGGGGAGTTACAGTTCAGAAAAGGTTAATAATGAACCGAAGGTTGAAGAGCCCAAGAAGGAACCGAAAGCAGATGGTGATTCTGGAGTAAGCTGTTACTACTGTGGAGGGAAGAATCACTATGCTAAGGATTGTGTCCTTAAGAAGATGGCTGAAAAAGATGAAGAAAAGGATGAGGAAGCTTTGCTACAGAAAAAGCTTGATGAGATGAGGAAGAAGAAATCTACCACTAACCCTTCCATGAATGCTCTTATTGTGCAGGGTTCGGTTGCTGATGACGAGTTCGGTGGAGTTGAAGTTTGGTCAACCGACTCAAAAGACGATGAAGTGAGGAAGCCTTCGCATGGAAAGGCTTGTGTGGCAAAGGAGGAAAGCAGTGGAGGACGGTGCTTGATGGTGTCTGATGTATCTCAGATGAGGGGATACAACACTGATGGAGGAAGCGATGAACCGAAGGAGCAGCAGGACATGTCCTTTACGGCCAAACCGCTCAGCGTGCAGTTCAACGAGCTCGATGAACTGATCAAGAAGGTACAATCAGTTTTCGTTTCATTTAAAGTACCACAATCCTCATATGAGAAAGAACTAAAAAATGTTAATACAAGAATTTCTCATCTAGATAGTAGTTTAACTCAAACTCGAGTCACCAGTTCTAACCTAACTGATCAATTAAGCAGGGTGTCGTCGAAGAGTGAGGAGCGGCGCATGTGGATCGAGTTGAAGGAGTTTGAATTAGTTAAAATAAAAGACGAAAACATTTATTTACAAAGAGACAATTTAAAGTTGTTAAAACTGCGGAATGTTTTTTGTTTAATTGCAAAACGTCTTTATTCTAATATTACTCAGCTTCACTTGGACTGTGAAATAGGCCAAATGATCCATCGCATGATTTTGCCCTTCCTTGAGTTTAAGGAGGATGAAATCGATGCCGAAGCTTATAATTGTGAGAGTGTGATATCATCTGATGACGTCAATCCGACCTACACGTATGGACTGGAGAAAATAGAATCTTTCATTAAATCCAAGGACCACAAGAACATGCTTAAAAATCTTTTGGATGAAAATGATAGACTTAAACTGAGAACTGAAACCATACAAAAATTTGACTCTTTAAACGCCAACCTGAGCTCAGAAAACAAAATTGATGTTGAAAATGCATCTGAGCTTAATGAGGACGACAACATGAGTGAAATTTCTGTAGAGGACACGGTTGACTGCTCAGAATTTGTAAAAAACGAACCTAAAAACCACAAGAATCTAATTTCTGAAAATTCAGTGGAGTTCGCTCGATTGTCCCAACAAAAGTCCCCGATCTTAGTAGAGAAAGCGGTTGTATATCAAAAGGTCCAGACCACTCCAAATCAAGTGTACAAGGTCACTGGAGTAACCGAACATCAGACTGCTGAACTAACAGCTATTGTAAACGAAGACAATGCTGGTGGATGTGATGAGTTCTTCTGGTCAGCACCAATCGATAATGCAGATGAAACGGTAGGCTTGTCAGAAAGGACTTCATGGATTAGTAAGGGTAGATACATACCAGAACCTCTGAACAAGCCAGATAATTTCGATGTGCCAAGTACTAGTGGTACGAAAGACATTCCTCAAGAGAATGGAAGTTCGGCAAAAGAAGACATTCCTTCTAGTTCCTCAGTTCAAAGTGAAACTCCCACAGCTCAAAGTGAACCTGCTAAGGAGAAACCGAAAAGGAAAGCCAATATTCATCATCAACCGAAGCAGATGAGGAATCTGAAACGTGAAAGGAACCAGAGATACAGGAAAAATCTCTCTGAAAGGAAACAATTCTGGCAATCCCAGAATGCATATTTCTCACATCAAGACAAGAATCTGAAGTTTGAGAACAATCCTGTCAAAAAGCATGAGAGCCATAACAACCGAAGGCCACAGTTCGGTTCAGAAGATAATAACACCCGAAAGCCAAGGTTCGGTTCAGAAGAGAATACCAACCGAAACCAAAGGTTCGGCTCTGAGAATGACTCCAACCGAAAGCATAGGTTCGGTTCAGAGAACTGCTTCAACCGAAAGCAAAGGTTCGGTTCTGAAGTTAAAAGAGATCAAAACTCTAAGGTCAGTCCCACCAATAATCAAAAGCAAAAGGGTCACCTAGAGTCTCCAGTCAAGAAGTCATCTCAATCTAAGTCCATTCCTTCTCATTCATCTAATTCTTCTAATTATTCCAATTCATCTCCATCTAGCTCTAAAGCTCATTCTGTTCGATCTCAAAAATCTCATTCGTCAGCTGAACAAAAAGGCAAACAGAAGGTTAATGCATCCAATCCAGAGTCTAAACCGAACGCACCTAAACCTAATAAAATAAAAGTCTTTACCATCAAAAAGAAAGATGAAACAACACTTATAAAATGAACATATCTTGTTGACATCTCTCTTACTATTCCTGTTCCTATGAGAAGCTCACGTGGACCCAAGAAACTTTGGGTTCCTAAATCTGCTTAATTTTTGCAGGTTATAAGTGACGAGCAGTTTGACGAAGAATGGTACATCGATAGTGGCTGCTCGCGTCACATGACAGGAAGGAAAGAAGAGCTCAGGGAATACATATCTCTTTCAAACGGTGGCAACGTCAAGTTCGGAAACAACTTTTTCGGCACCATAAAGGGATACGGAATGATAACTAATGGTGATTTTACTATAAGGAAGGTGGCCTATGTGGAAGGACTACAACACAACCTCATCAGTGTATCTCAGCTTGTTGGAGGTACGGGTCTCAAAGTCTCATTCGACGATGAAGGTTCTGAAATTATTGAGAAGAAGACGAAGAAAGTAATTCTCAAATCGGAGCGTAAGGGTGAAATGTTTCCTCTAAACCTTAAACCCATCAAAGGAAACCCAGCTATATGCTTGTTATCAAAAGCTCAATCTGACGAAAGCTGGTTGTGGCACCGAAGACTCTCTCATCTCAACTTTAAAGATATCAACAAACTTGTCACTGGAGGTCATGTTCGAGGCCTTCCATTGCTCAAGTTCGACAGAGATCATTTGTGTGCTGCATGCGAAATGGGGAAGCAGAGTCGTCAAAGTCATCCATCTATAATTAACACAAAAGTTGTTGAACCACTCGAATTACTTCATACTGATTTGTGTGGTCTATCATCTATCGAAAGCATCGGTGGTAGCAAGTATATTCTTGTTATTGTTGATGACTTTTCACGATTTACATGGGTGTTCTTTCTAAAGCTCAAATCAGAAGCGACTCATAAGCTGAAAGTGTTCATCAAGCAGATTGAAGTACAGCTCAAGAAGGTCGTTCGCAACATCAGGAGTGACAATGGTCTGGAATTCAAAAACCGGGAGTTTGAAGAATTTCTAGCAGAAAAGGGAATAAGTCACAACTTCTCAGCTCCTTACACACCTCAACAGAACGGAATTGTCGAAAGACGAAACCGATCTTTGTGTGAAGCTGCCCGAACTATGCTAAGTTTTGCTTCCTTACCTCTTTATTTTTGGGCTGATGCTATTTCTATTGCTTGTTTCACACAGAACAGGTCCTATCTCAACAAGCGATTCACGCTCACACCATACGAGATTCTCAACAGCAGAAAACCCAATGTGAAATTTTTCCATGTGTTCGGCTCACGGTGTTTCATCTTTAACTCTAAAGAACACCGCAACAAGTTCGATGTCAAAGCCGACGAAGGAATCTTTCTGGGTTATTCTCTCACTTCCAAAGCATACAGAGTCCTAAACAAGCGTTCAAGAAAAATCGAAGAGACCTATTATGTGACTTTTGACGATAGCTATGTCAAAAAGCTACAGGCCAAAGAAGACACAGCTGGGGACATCTTTCCTCAAACTGGCCAAGTCACAGTCTCGATCGCTAATCTATACGAGAAATTTCTGGAGCTCTTTGACGAACCAGAGAAAGCTACTCTCTCAGAAGCCGGTGCAGCAGACAACAAGGTAGACCACATAAAGCAAATTGTCGAAGAAGCTGCCAGGAGAATGAATGAAGGAGGATCAAATTCTGATGAACCTCCATACCATGATGCTTCAGTCGAGGGGGAGCCAAGCTCACATGTTGAGAGGGAGCCAAGCACTACTACTGCTACTGAAAGTCCAACTGCAACCGAATGTGCTTCTCCAACCGAAGGTGCATCAACGCCTGAATCCCAAGCACCACAAGAAACCTCTGAACCTCAAGTTTCTCCAATCATTCCAGAAAGCTTATCTATCGAGGGGGAGCAAGCTGATATGACTCTCGACTATGAAAGCCAATCCGAGCCAGAAGAAACGATCCACGCTGAACTAGATCCCACCTTTGATCCAAACTACCCTCCGCTTGTCAAATGGACCAGAGATCATCCTATCTCTCAAGTGGTTGGTAATGTCTCTGAAAAGGTACTGACCCGATCACAACTCAAGGCAAAGCAGACATCCTTATTTTCAAAGGTTGAGTTTTGTATGTTCAACTCATTCGTATCAAAAGTTGAACCGAAGACAGTTAACACTGCTCTCGATCACTCTGATTGGGTTCAAGCAATGCAAGACGAACTGAACGAATTTGAAAGGAACAAAGTCTGGCGCCTCATTCCAACTCCTCCAGATGCCTCGGTTGTTGGTCTCAAATGGGTCTTTAGGAATAAAATGGACAAGGAAGGGAATGTTATAAGGAACAAAGCTCGTCTGGTCGTAAAGGGATATTGTCAGGAAGAAGGAATTGATTATGAAGAGACTTTCGCTCCCGTAGCTAGGCTGGAATCAGTTAGAATATTTCTGGCTTACGCTGCCCACAAAAACTTTGAAGTTTTCCAAATGGACGTCAAATGTGCATTTCTAAATGGAGAACTCGAAGAAACCGTGTATGTGGAGCAACCTCCTGGGTTCGTAAACGAAAAGTATCCAAATCATTGCTACATTCTGGATAAAGCTGTGTATGGCCTCAAACAAGCTCCGAGAGCCTGGTATGAAACGCTAACTAAATTCTTAAAGATGTCCAAATTCAAACAAGGTTCGTTTGACCCAACCTTCTTTCGCAAAAAGGAAGGTAACCACCTTATGATAGTTCAAATTTATGTCGATGACATCATCTTTGGCTCTACGAATTCCAGCCTAACAGCTGAATTCAGAAAGCTGATGGAGACTAAATTTGAAATGAGCTCAATGGGTCCTATTAACTTTTTCCTTGGTTTAAATATTAGACAGGGACCCGAAGGCATCTTTATCAATCAAGAAGCTTACACGAAGACTCTCCTAGTAAAGTTTGGTATGATGGGAGACTCCAAAGTCAAAGTCCCAATGGCATTCGGCACCAAGCTAACTCCATCTCTAGACAAACCGACTGTTGATATCACGCTCTATCGTCAAATGATAGGCTCACTAATGTATCTTACTGCTAGCAGGCCTGACATCATGTTTTCTGTATGTTATTGTGCTAGATTTCAGGCAAACCCACACGAACCTCACATGCTTGCAGTGAAGAACATCTTACGCTATCTCAAGCGAACCACCTCATTAGGTCTATGGTATCCTTCCAACTCAGGCTTCTTCGTTCAAGCCTATTCAGATGCTGACCTTGGAGGATGTGGACTCGACAGAAAAAGCACCACTGGTGGCTGTCAATTCCTTGACGGGAAGTTGGTCAGCTGGCAATCCAAGAAACAAACGTGCGTGTCGTTGTCTACTGCCGAAGCGGAATACATAGCCGCTGCATCCTGCACCTCCCAAGTGATTTGGATCCAGAGTCAACTTCGAGACTATGGACTCAATATGAAGAAGATCCCACTATACTGTGACTCTGAAAGTGCAATTAGGATCTGTCATAACCCAGTGCAACACTCTAAAACCAAACACATAGCACTGAGGTATCACTTCATCAAAGATCACGTGGAAGATGGAAACGTCGAAGTTCACTTCGTAAGAACCACTGATCAACTGGCTGACGTCTTTACCAAAGCTCTTCCTGAAGCATCATTCAACAAAATTTTACAAGGGCTAGGTATGATGGAATCAGAATCAGTACCTCAAACTACCTCTCAACCTCAAACGTAAGAAGCGAACTTGACCGAACGTTCAGGTTCGGTTACATAATCTGCCTCGCTCATCACTACAAAGGTAGTTTTCTTGGTTGTATATTTCTTGTACAAAGGTGTTTATTTTATTGTCAAAAGTATATTCTGATTGCATGTCTCAATTCATTGGTTTTCCAAAATTTTCCAAAACCAAAACCTACCGAAGGTTCGGGTTCGGTTTTTCAAAATTTTCTTAAACCGAAACCAACCGAAGGTTCGGGTTCGGTTTTTCAAAATTTTCTTAAACCGAAACCAACCGAAGGTTCGGGTTCGTTTTTTCAAAATTTTCTTAAACCGAAACCAACCGAATGCTCGGGTTCGGTTTTTCAAAATTTTCTTCAACCGAAACCAACCGAACGCTCGAGTTCGGTTTTTCACATTTTTCCCAACCGAATTCAACCGAACGTTCGGGTTCGGTTTTTCAAAGTTTTCCAAAGTTTTTTTTTTCGAGGCTTATTTTCTTTGCTTACTTTTTACCTTTTATTTTTTCTTTTAATTTTTCTTATTTTATTTTTTTATTTTATTTATTATCTACTTCAAAAACTCCAAAAATATTTTTCTCTTTTAATTTCACTTGTGCTCGTTCGTTTATGGGGATATAATTGTTGGATTACTTAAGTGTCCCTAAAAGCATGCTGCTGTATGTGTCCCAAGCCTCATAAGATTCTGAATAATCGCCTTAATGACCTGGTATAAACAAACCGTGTCTTCCCAATTAGGCTACCACATTTATTCTAATCGTGAGCTACCTCACTCTCTTCTCACATGAGATAAGAGTTTTCTGCTTGGTCCTTCTTTTTGCAGCTGAGGTACTTTATTTTTCTTACACCATCTCCATTACATTTCTCCATTACATTCATTTCATCAACGTAACCCTTGAGATTCTCAGAAATTACCACTGAGGTTTATGGTTACACAACATCTGTGTTTGTGATCTTAGTTTCGTGTCACTACGAGCTGAGTGAAACCCAAAATTCAACACCTAACGAATTGACGGATGTACCCTACTGAAATCTCAAAATTTTTTGTGTGATTCCTATGAAATTGTTAAAAACCATAAAATTTCTTCCCTTGGGATCCAGTTTTTAATTTTTTTTTGAGATGTTATCTTTTCCAAGCTATTTAAACTTAATTCCTACCTACTTGTTCAACAGACTACACCGGTCTCACAAGTACTTTGTTCACTTTCTTTCTTATTTCAAGATTAGAATTGCTGAATCAAAGCGAAAGCCACCTTTACTTAGCCTAATTAAAAGAAGCCTTTCAACATTTATTCATAAATGTTTGATCGTAATTCAACGGGAATCCACATAAACACTTTAAGGTCTCTCTTGATCTTGAAGGAAGAGATTCGTGCCCGGGATCACTTGTTTCGTGTCTTTATTGACATCACATTTATTCCTTAAAAGAGTTGCTTTATTCCTTTTTTTTTACACTCTTAGCACGAAAATCTTTGATTTTCCAAAATTCCGTTACTAATTACTACAGGCTGTATTCTTGCTTTGATGGTTAATTATGAAGCTGTGGTCAAAAATAATCCACGTGGGTATTTAATTCAAAAGATGTCGTTTAAAAGATAAGACGAAAGGTTGCTGACTCGGCGGGAGTTAAAAGGATTGAATTTCAAACGACGGTAAAAATGGGGCGCGTGTGGATTTGAAACGCCCATACTTTTACTGACATCAAGGACGCGTGTGCGAATTTCAAGGGATTTCTCTCTGGCACTTAAAGGTGCGTGAGGATTTGAAACGGTTTTCTTCTGAAACGGCGCTTGTTGGGTGGCGTGATCCTAGGAATCTGACACTCTCTCTCCTACGTGATCATCGCATAGAAGATTTGCAACGATTTTTCTCTCTCCATTCCCTCACTATAAAAGGCAGTCTACACTCTCATTTACCTTTTTACTGCTTCCGGATTTTCTAGAGAGCAAAAACTCCCAAAAGCTTCACTGTTCATCTTCTTCTTCTACTACCTTCAACAATGGCGGAATCATCCTCAGTCCATGCTACCTCCCACATCCTTCCTATTCGTCCTCAACAATGCCTGGTGATCGATCTCAACCCTCTGGCGTACGACTCCTACATGTCGCCGATCATCGAGTGCCTAAAGTACTCCCAAATCGCTCTGGCTCTCTCCAGGATTGAGTCTGTGCCCATGGCGACTCTCTCGCAAGTTTATGCGACTGCCTATTACGACAAAGCAGTTGAGCGGGTGTTCTTCGAGGTTGCTGATCACAAGACCTCCATTTCTCGACAACGTTTCTGCACACTGCTAGGGTTGGCTGCTGACCCATCGAGAATTAATCCAGAGACGATTCCGGTTGGGCATCTGTATAGCATGTTTTACAATATGGGGTACACGGAGGTCCTCACCTCCGTCGCAAAGTTCAAGAAATCTTGCTTGCCGCCACAGTGGAACGGCATGTTCACAGTCCTCTTCAAGGGCTTGTCGGAACGGAGCTCAGGATCCGACGGTGCTAGTCGACTTTTCTTGTCGATCATGTATGCAGTTTACAACGGGGTCAACTTAGATTTTGGGTTGGTTCTCTGGAAACAGCTCATCCAGAGCCTTTCTTCTTCATCACGACATTCTGAGGTGTCGTATGCCCGGTTCTGGACTCTAATCACAAAGTGGGCAATGGACAGGTTTGATATTCCCACTGCTGCTGGTGCATCGATGTCTTCAATCGGTACGTTTCATACCAAGAAGATCATCGTATCTAATGCATCTAAATTCTCGTTCATTGGCTCTATTCCGGAGACAATGTATGGCGACGTTCCCTCTGACAGCAGGCTAATCCGGACGATCAAGGAGTTCAGGGCAACTGGACCTAGGGACCTTACACCGGAAATGCTGAAGTCCATCCATGATGCTGACAAACCGGTGAACAGGGGCAAAAAGGCGGACAAAGGGAAGCAAGTGACCAAAGCTGCTAAAGGTCCTTCTCCCAGGAAGAGGAAACAAACGAAACTTGCCCAGTCACCGCAGCCAAAAAGAAGGAAGACTCAACCGAAGCGAAAACTTCTTATTCCTTCCTCTTCGAGTGACTCAGAAAACGAGAGTTCGGGTTCGGATGGCTCTCAAGGAGGCGAAACCCCTTAAAGAGGCAACACACCACCCCGCTCACCTACCCCAGAGATCGAACTTCATAATTTCCCAGTTCCTTCACCTCCTCAAACCATCCCTACTTCCATTCCGACCATAATTCCCACTACCACCCTTCCTCCAACCTCTTTCCCTATACCACCACCCATTTTCACAGATACCACCACAACCACTACAAAGGTTACAACCAACGTATCTGATACGGGGGTTCATACCACTACAACCGAAACACCACCCGTAACCGAACCACCTCAAACCGAAACCCAACATACAACCGAACCTACCCATACTCAACCACCACCCGAAACTAACCCCACACCCACTCAACCTGAACCTACCAAAACCACCACTCCCCCAGCTTCACCACCCCCACCATCTCCAGATCATGCCTCTGATGGAGATAACTCGTTTCTTGGCGGTGAAAACATGACCTTCGATTTGGTCTATTTTAGTCCGTTTCAGGTTCAAAGTGACGAAGAGGATGATGCTCCAGTGACAAAGAAACATCTGAAGGAGCTAAACGAGAAGGTTGATCTGCTTCTTGCGTCATCCACAAACGCTCAATCATCTCTCTCTGAAGCCGCTCTTCAGAAGATTGTTGATGCCTTCTCCAGAGCTCAGCATGATTCGGTAGCTTCAGCCACTGCCGCCATAGACGCCTCCACAAAAGCATGTGAGGCTGCGACCGAAAAAGTCGATAAACTATTCTCAGACGCTTCTTCCCTGTTGAAGTCCCTACAGGAGAGCGTTGATGCCACAAAGACAACTTTGGAACCAATAGTTCAGCAGTTGGCCAAGTTCGTCTCAATGGAGTTACAGTCATTCGCTTCACTTCGCCAATCTATTAGCGATGACAACTCGGCCCTTCGTGCCTCCATTGATGAGCGCCTCGCTAAGCTTCAGGAGGATCTCGTAGCTGAAAACTCATTAATGGACGTTCTGGCAAGCAAAACCACCGCCCTTAAGGTCAAGAGCACTCAGCTTTCAAACTCACAGCAACAGCTTGAAGCTCTTCGATCCGAACGGGAGGTAATAAAAACATGTGTTTCGGATGTACACGTTGCACTATCAAACATCCTAGAAGCACACGATCCAATACTCAATCATTCGGTAAGGCGAACCCTTGCTGAAAAACTTGCTCCTGCCATGGACCTTCTCAGCAAAATCGAAGGTTTACCTAGTTTCATGTCCGATCCGAAACAAGGGGGAGAAGTAAAGTCCGGATCGAAACCACCTCCTTCCTCCAAAGCTACTCACACAACTGAACCACCTCCGACTGGTCAAGCTTCGGGTTCGGGTGTGAAGGATAAAGGGAAACACATAGCTGAGGAAGAAGATGAAGATGAAGATGATGAAACCATTGCTGACATGTTGAAACGCAAAAACAGTCGCAATGTTGATGATGATGTTAATCATGTGGCGCGAGAGGCTGAAGAAGCCGAACGCATGCAAAAGGAAGCCCACGATCTCCTCGAGAGCAGGAAGACTCTCTTCCCTGCATGGACTCGGGAGCGAATGATTAAGGAGGCCATAGATACTCCCAGCATCCTATGGCTCGAGCCGGTGATCTCGTTCGACTGCTATAATTCTGTCGATTCGCAGTTCGACATGCTGTTGACTCGAAAGGAGTTTACCTTCCACGCCTTCTCTAACATTTTTGAAGTCCCTCATCCGAACCCTGAGGTGGATAGGGAGTTGATCGAATTCTATCTGAAGGCTGCTCGTCCTCAGTATCAAACTTGGAGCGCCCAGAAGATAGTGAACGTTCGGGTATTGAAGCCTTACACCGAAGGAAGATTCATTAATGTTCGGTTCAAGGTGATTCGAGGGTCTGCAATAACTAAACATCATATATCCCTGACAGATCTACCGAACTTAAATCCTCATGATTGGATCGTCTTGCATAATATCCTTTTGACTGATGAAGCCAAATATGGTCCCATTATAGACCATCTCAAAAGGATGTTAGTCTGTTACATCATGGAGGTTGCCCTTATGGATCAGGAGGTAGCCACCACCTTCAAGAAGAAACCGAAGATAGCTCCTGTGGGATCGGCCAGTGATCTCAATAAAATGAAGATGGGCAAGATCGACCCGAGACGTAATTCGGTTATGTTCACTATAGCTGAAGGACAGAAATGTCTCTTCGCTTTAGCTGACAAACATCTTTACACCACTGCTTGTCTAGAGCATGTGTTATCGATCATTCGAAGGTGTAAAAAGAATGCAGCGGATGATGTTAAGTACTTCAACGACATGATTCAATGGTACATCAGGTTTAGGTAGACGATACTGGCTCTTATCTCTCGTCTGTTTAACACCGTGAAGAAGAAGGTTCCCGCCTCCGCTGCTGGCCCAAGTAACAAGTAAAGATCTCGCTCCAATTGACGCAAAGGGGGAGATTGTTGGGTTGAAGATTCGTTTGAAGATTGCGTCAATGGGCTCGGCTGTTAGTCCATTTAATTTTGTATTCCGGTTTTGGGCCTGTCCATACCGTGAGCTTGCTAGGTTACTATATAAGTATATGCTTGCATGCATATTAGGTTAATGATTTAACGATTGATCTAGAGCATAACGATAGTATTTACAGATTTCTTTGATCGTTCTTGTAAACCTACCAATCCTCTATAGTTGATGTTCTTAATCGAGCTCTTCTGAGGATTTTGTTTTAATCATTCGACACGTTTGATTCACTCTTGCCTTGTTCTTATTTTCGTGTTCTTGCTGTTTTATATTTACTTACCTGTTTAAGATCTAATCGATCTTCAAAGATTAAAGTTTTAATCTCATGACACTCGAACATGCTGATTAGATTACAGCCATGCAAGAAGAACTGGCAGAATTTGATAGAAATGAAGTCTGGACTCTCGTCCCTCCTCCTTAGAATCATCTCATTGTTGGTACTAGATGAGTGTTTAGAAAGAAGATAGATGATACAGGAGTTATGATTTGAAATAAAGCAAGATTGGTAGCTAAAGGATTTACACAGATTTAAGGGCTTGACTACGATGAGACCTTTGCTCCTGTTGCACATCTTGAAGCTATAAGAATCTTTATTTATTATGCTACTCATAAAGGCTTCAAGGTTTACCAAATGGATGTTAAAATCACTTTTCAAAATGATGAGCTTGATACCAAAGTATATCTCCAATAGCCTCCCGATTTTGTAAATCTATCATATCCTAACCACTACTACAAAGTCTGGAAAGTTGTCTATGGCCTAAAGCATGCTCCTCATGCATGGTACGAGACCCTCACAAACTTTCTCAAGCGTTCAGGGCTTCTTAACAAGTATTTGATCGTATTTTAACGGCGATCCACACAAGCACTTTGAAATCTCTCTTGACTTTGAAGGAAGAGATTCGTGCCCGGGATCCATTGCTTCATGTCTTATTTGACATCACTTATATCCCACATATAATTTGCTTTATTTCTTTATCTTTCACACTATCTTGCACAAAAATCTTTACGATTTTTCCAAACTCTTATTTGGTTGCTAATAAGCTATTCTCAGACATATAGCTTCGGTTCATTATGGTGGAGTCGATTCATTTAAAAGGAAAAGGGTGAGTCAGCATGAATTTGAAACGGTTCAGAATTTGAAAAGGAGATAAGGATGGAAAGGCGCGTGAATTTGAAATAGCTACCAACACGTTGCGTCATCTGACACTTTTTACGGAGCTAGAGTTGTCACATCGCGCTTTTTCAGGCGTCGATTCAGAAGATGTGATATGATTGCACCGGATTTTTCTCTCTCCTATGAGATGGTATAAAAGTGTCTCTCACCTCAATTTTTCATATTTACTACCTCCAATCTTCTCAAAAGAAGTCTTCGATGATTTGATTTTACTGTTCATCATCACTTTCATCAAGCTTCAATAATGGCCGATTCATCTTCTGTCTAGGATACATCTGCAATATCATCTCTTCTCACTATCAAGGCGAACCAGAATCTTATCATCGATCTCCCACTGGTCCAGTATGATTCTTACATGATCGAAGTAGTAGAATGCCTCAAATATTCTCCACTTGCGATTGCCCTAACAAAGGTAGATGTAGTTCCCATGTCTCATCTCTCCAAAGTGAACTCGACGGTGTCCTATGACAAAGGCAAAGAGAGAGTTGTCTTCGAGCTCTTCGATCAGAAAACGTCGATTTCCAAGAATCGCTTTTGCTCTCTTCTAGGTCTTCCTCTCAGCTATTCATTGATCAACCCTGATTCAATCACTACAACCCAATTTTTCTCGATGTTCTACAACATGGGATACTCTGAAGTTCTCTCCACAATCATAAAGTTCAAGAAATTATGTCTCCCACCCAAATGGAATAGTTTATTCACTCTCTTCTTCAAATGTTTATCGGAGCGAGTTGCAGGTTATGATGGGGCGAGCAAATCCTTCATGACCATCCTCTATGGTCTCTATAATGGTATTAACCTGGACTATGGGTCCATTCTTTGGACTCAACTAGTGCAAAGTCTCAACTCCGCTTCACGCTATTGATTTTGGACTGTTGTCACCTACTGGGCAATGGACAAATTCCACATTCCCATTATGGCGGATTCTTTGCTCTCTTCAATCGCCACTTTTCACACCACTTTTCAACGGATCCATTCCTCTCTTGATGTATCAGTGTGTTTCAGACGAGAGTCATATTATTCAAGAGTACCAGCAATTACCCTCTTCTGGGCAGAGGGATTTAATTCCTGACATGATACGTTCGATAGAAGATGCTGATATACCGTCTAATAGGGGTAAAAAGGTTGACCCTAAGAAAGGTGAGAAGGAGGGTCCTTCTTCAAAAGCTGCAACTCCAAAGAAGTGAAAGCTAGAGAAAGCAGCTTCATCTCAGCCGAAGAAGAAAAAGGTCAAGAAGATGGCTAAGAAACCCAAAAGTCCTTCAACAAGTAACTCATACTACATTCCTACTGGTCATCTACCCATCCATCCTCCAAGCGACAGCGAAAGCAAAAGAGAAGACTCATAGGATGAGAGTTCGGTCCAAGGAGGCACTCCTCCTCCTTCGCCTACAAATAAGTTACCAGTTCGCTCCAACCCATCTTCTCCTCCACCTATCTCAATCCCAATATCCATTCCTCCAATATCACTTATTATCACATCCCAACCCACATCAACCATTCCCATTCCACTCCCAATTTCTCTGAAGCTACCACCACCACTACCAAAACTACCAAAACCCCAGTTATCTCTAAACCTCTTTCTCCTACTCAATCAACTGAAACCAACACCGTTCTTGGTGGAGATGGCATCGATTATGACTCCTTCTACTATAGTCCATACAGATTATAGAGTGATGACGATGATGATGCCCCTGTCACAAAGAGGCACATTAAGGAACTGAATGAAAATCTTGATAAGCTTATGGCCTCATCTTCACCTTCACAAGATTCATTCTCTGAGGTTGTTGTGAAATCCATGATGGCTTCCTTCATCAAAGAGCACGAAGCCTCCATTTCCAAAGCAACATCAGCAATTGATTCATCTACCAAAGTTTGCAAGGAAGCGACCGAAAAAGTCGAAAAACTAACCTCTGATGCTAATCTTTCCCTTGATTCCTTACAGGCTGTTGCTGAAAAAAATGTTGCAACTGTCAACGCCATCGTTGAAACGCTTGTCTCATCTCTTCAAGCTGAAAAGCAACACTTTGCCTCCATGCGCCAAAGCATTCAAGCTGACAATGCTGACTTGTAGTCCTCCATCAATACTCCTCTTGCCAAGCTTCAGGAGGAACTGGCAGTCGAAAGCAAAATCATGGATGAACTGGCACTAAAGACTACTCAAGTAAAAACCAAGTCCTTGCAACTCAATCAGGCAAACAAGGAACTCGAGTACCTTCGGTATAAGCGAGCTGTTGTAAAGAGTTATGTGAGTGATGTTTATGCTCTTCTCTCTAACGTCTTGAAACCCCATGATTTTCTTCACACTTTCTCGGTCAGGCGACATCTCACTAAAAAGCTTGGTCCTTCTCTTGAAATTTTATGCAGAATAGAGGGTGTTTCGGACACGGTTGTTCCTCTAAAACAAGGTGGAGAAGGAAATCAGAGAAAATCTCAACCACCTCCAACAAGCGAACCTCACCAACCGAAACTCAACACTGGACCACATGGTGATGAAGATGAATAAACTATTGATGACACCCTGAAAAGAAACCAACGTGACCGGGAATTAGATGAAAATTCTAGAGCAGCGAGGGAAGCTGAAGAAAAAGAGAGAAAAATGAAAGAGGCTCACGACCTGCTGGAAAGCCGAAAAACTCTTTTTTCTCAATGGTCATTGGAGAAGCTTGTCAAGGAAGTGGTTGATTCTCCAAGCACTCACTGGTTTGAACCGGTTGTTTCCCTAGACTGTGAGAATTCAAAGGATTCACAGTTTGATATGTCGATAACCCGAAAAGCGTTTGTATTCCATTGCTTTCAACCCATTGTTGAGATTCCCTCTCTTGATCTGAAGGTTGATAGAGACTTAATTGATTTCTATCTCACCTTCACTCAGCCTCAATACCAGACATGGAGTGCCCAGAAGATCACTACTGTCAGACTGTTGCAGCGTACTGCAGCAGGAAAGTTTATCAACATAAAGTTCAAAGTCACCTGAGGTTCTGCTAACTCGGAGCATATTATTTCTCTTACATACCTATCGAACCTAAACCCTCATGATTGGATCTTGCTAAACAACATTCTACTCACCAATCTAGAAGTGTATGAGCCTATCATTGATCACATCAAGAGAATGTTGGTTTGCTACATTCATAAAGTAGCGAAGATGGATCAAGAAATTGCTATTTTCCTCAGAAAGAATCCAATGATCAAACCTATAGGAAGTCGAGTGACATCAACATAATGAAGATGGGGAAGATTGATCCAAAGTTCAACACTGTGATGTTTACACAAGGCGAAGGGAAAAAATATTTGTTTGCTCTCGATGATAAGAAACTTTTCTCTACAATCTGTTTGGAGAATATACTCGATATCATTCACAGGTGCAAGCAGAATAGTGAGGCTAACAAGAAGTATTTTTCAAACATGCTTCGATGGTATATCAATTTTCGCCAAACATTACTTGCCATTATACCGAAGTTGTTCAAAGTTGTGAAGCGAACCACTCTTGCTCGGCAGAAGTGAAGTCTCGCCTCAATTGACACAAATGGGGAGATTATTGAGACCTTATGTGTTCCGTCATTTGGCTCTATTGTATTGTCCAGTTTTGTCATGGGTTTGGTCCTGTCCAACCGTGTTAATCTTTCGAGGGTTCAGTATATAAGGTGCATGCATGCATCCTTGTCGTTAACGCTTTAATTATTATCGTATTGATTGTACTGTAAACCCTAGCAAACCTTTACAATAGAAGTTCTTAATCGAGCTCTTCTGAGGTGTGACTGTATTTTAATCATTCGACATACGTTTGATTCATTGTGTGTTCAAGAGTTTGTTTGTCTTATTGATTTACCTGTCAAAGATCTAATCGATCTAAAGAGTTTTCAACTCATCAATTGAACAAGCTTCATTTTCTCTGTAAAACTTGGAGCGTATTTAGCGACGCTCATTCTTCCCTTCTTCACACTCTGGAACTCATTGTTAATTTCCAGAAGATCCTGCTCCGAGCAGTATTGCGTCTTCAGTTGCACCAGAGAATCCTCCCAAGACATCTTGCTCGCTTCACCCTTAGGCATCGAATTAGCTATTAGCCTCCACCAGTTTAGTACTCCAGATTTTAATAGAGGAATCGTGAGAGCGGTCTTCTGTCTGTTGCTACACTCACAACTCTCAAACATTGTCTCCATCTCGAAGATCTAGTTCATGACTTCCACCGGTGTCGGGCTTCCAGATAGACACGGTGGTTAGGATTCCATGAAATCCTTGTACTTGCATCCACGTCCGTCATTTCCTCCATCCTAGTTGTTTCGTCTAACTATCGGTGGGTTGGCTTGACCAACAGTCCCACTGTAGTTCCCTCCTTCTGACTGCCCATCATTCAGCTCGGGCAGTTCGACCAATATTGTAGCTTTCTCTCGATTCTATTGAAGTAAATATCTGGTCTCCTGCATTTGGCGATCCAACATCATTTGGATCATCGCTTGTACTATTGCCATCGTGATTAGCTCTAGAGCATCTGCTACAACAGGTATTTGCTCAATCACTGGTTGTTGAGGCTGTTGATTCCTATTTCCATTCACGTTCCTTTATCCAGTTCGGGTTCTTGCCATTTTGAACTATACATCGAATAGGGTGAATTTAGATATTTATTTTCGATAGACGTCTAAATAATCCTTATCACTCCGAAACGTTTACATGTTAGTTCTAATATCGTAGTCGTACATTTAGAATCCTGAACACATAAGGTTTCTAGATCCGGTCGGCAACAGACCATAGATCGAAACAAATAACAACATATAGCACATACAAGCATTTTAGGCATCTTTCCTAAAATAAACTAGTTCATGTGTCTAAAATATGCTAGACACTCATCTCACAATCATCGCTTAGCATTCTAAGTTTAAGTCTAGAAATCCTACAAATTCCTAGTTTGCTTAAACTAATACTCTGATACCAGCTGTGACATCCCCATTTTCACGGCTAGAAAAGACCGATTTTGTTTATGCTTTGTTTGAAAATCAGAGTAACATTTTAAATAAAAGTGTTGCGGAATTTGTTCCCAAAATAAAATACGATGAAGATTTATAAAATCATTTCCGAAGAAATGTATTTCGTTAAAAACCTCGGGATGTCATGTTCGATAGAGATCAAAAGCATAAACAGTACAATATAATGCTTACAACATTTATTCATATCTACATGCCTATAATTTGTAATCCCTCATCCAAAACATCACATCTATGCTCGAGTGCACTACCTGTAATACAATAAACTGAGTGGGTCAGGCTTGGGAGCCTGTTGAGCACATAGGTTTTTCAACCCACAATAAATAAGTTTATTAATTTCATCAAACAACAATAACCCAATTACCCATTCCCGTTATCCACACTTTATGTCCCTAAAACACCTATCATAAGGGACCTAGCCTAAAGATCATCATCGGGATGGACACTACTGCTAAAGGGATTCCTCAACAATAAATGTCCTTAATGCAACCATGAGGGGGATGGAGTACACTAGTGAACACATCGTTCGCAAAAACCTATAGGTTGCGAGCCTGCTAGCATTCCAATGGAGAGTCTTGAAAAGTATGTGGTCGTCATCTATACTCCGCTAGATGATTGGAAATGTCATCAACATCGAGGCCTCTCATCATTTTATTTCATCACACCCAACTATTATATCTACCCAAGTTTTACCCAACACATTTTTTAGATATAAAATACATATACAGTTTAAATCATTTAAAACATGTATAAAATCTTTCATCCAGCATAGACAACAAGTATTCAGACAAGATGCACACATAGCATGTAATTTATATAAAATATTAATATCTATGTGTAAGATGAAAGTAACTATGCACTCACCTGTTAAGATGGTGATTCTGAACTCAGACAGCGCTTCGTTACTCTTAAAACAATGTCCTTCCACAAAACCTACTATCATTACCACTAGGGTTTAGTCTAATATTCACCGAGACTAATTAATAGTCAAGCTATTATTACTATTATATAAGCGTTAAACAATACTATTCACCCACTATGTACAGACAGGGGCCAAACATAAAACACCGGAGAGCAGGACCATTTTGGCATATAACACTCCTGAAATCCAACAACCCTATGCTGCCCTTTAGACCAGATTCCCCGTACCGCGGGTGCTTAAAAAGATAATATAACGACACTTATATAACTCATAATAATAGCCTGAATAATTATTATAAGGTCCTAATAACGTTACTATAGTTAATTAAAAGCTATATTAAAAATAGCGTAGGCATAGTTCACTTACAGCGGATTTTATAGAAAACCGGGCTTCGCTTGGAGCAGTATTTCTGAACCCAAAGACCCTTTTCTCTGATCCTTTAGGAGCCTCAGGGCTTCCTTCGGGTTCTAGGGGGTTTTCCTAGGCTTTAGAGGGCTTAAGGAGAGCTAGAGAGAGGTTCTAAAGAGAGAAAGAAGGCTTGAGAGGTGTGAAGAAATGGCAATGCCTGGCACCTCTATTTATAGGATGGAAATCACCAAAACTCATCGATTTGACCTCCAACTCATTGAGTTCTAGGCTAGGTGTCACCATCTAGTGGCTAGCCTTGGGGAGGAAGCAACGACTATGATCGCGCCATGTCACCTAAACTCGCACATCAGCCTCCCGACTTAGAAAAACCATAACTCTCGCATACGAGCTCCGGTTTCGACGTTATTTATATCCACGCGTAGGTAAAAACGAGATCTACAACTTTCATTTACACTCCATTGGCTAATTCTCGACCGATCTTAAATTTAATAGTACGAGGAGATTATATTGTTAAATGTCCGTGTAAAATTCATAACTTCTACATGCGGACTCCGTTTCCGTCTGTCTTTTTACCGTTGAGTTCCTATTAATGAGATATTCAATTCTCATTTAGGTCACATAGGACAAAAACCTTTCGATCTAAAACTCGAGTTTCGGGTTGTGCACTACTAAGCCAAATCTTAGAAAATTCATAACTTCCTCATACGAAGTCAGATTTGGGCGTTCTTTTTATGGACGCTCTCGGTTTAACATATTATACGAATTTTGTTTAGATTTATACGGCCAAAAATTCCTTTATCGTAAATTCACTTTTTACGTTTCGCGGTGTCGTGCCGGTTTTGCCGCGAAACTTCGACAGGCCAAAACTTCATCGTTATAACTCAGATTTTGACGTTCCTTATATATCTGGAATCCTTCTTTCGACCACCACAACTTTATGTAAAGATATCGGGTTTATCTCAAACTTTAGTTTTGATGTTTATTTTTATTCTTTATTTATTATACATTTATAATTAAGTATAAAGCACATAAATCCACATAATACTCAAATAATTAATCTTTATTACTTCAAAAAGAGTTACAGCAGTTGACGTAGACTAGTACTGTTGGATTAGGTGTCTAAGCTCATAAATATTTTGGTATGTACTTGACCCGATTGTGAGCATGGTCCTTTTGGGTTGCCTTAACCATAGCCACTGATAGGATGAATTAAGGAGAAAAAGGATTAATTATGATTTATTAATATATTATACGAATAATATATTAAAAGAGATATCATATTGTTTAATTAATATTAGTTAAGAATTAATAAGAATTAATTTTTTGGCTAAAAGAGATTAATAAAATAAAAGGGACTAATATTGCAATTATACGATAGTTGCAAATTGGGCTATGGATTCCTAATGGAAAGGGGATTGGACGAAATCTATGGGAAACCCATATGGATTTCGTCCAAGGGCTTTCTAGGGGAACTCCATGGGTTGCTTAAGGCCTAAGCAGTCAGATTAGGGTTTCCAGGTTGAAAACCCTAATAGCCTAAGTATAAAAGGAACCCTTGGCAAGCCAAAAGCGTCCCTAACCTTTTAAGACAAACCCTAGGACGTTTTTGGTGCCTCCTCCCTCTCTCTCCTTGTTCATCTTGTTACATATGGTGTTTGTGACTCCATTAGAGGTGCAACATTTGAGGCACTAGGCTTTCAGAAGTCAATTACAAGAAGGATTCCGATTGTTATTGCAAAATAACAATCAAGGTAAGATCTAAACTCTATTAGAATTAGGGCTTATGAGCTTTGGATGATTAGTGCATGTATATTAGACAAACTAGATCCAAAGCTTTAGGGTTTGCATGTTCACCAAAGGATTGATGTAGTGCTCAAAACCCATCATTGGTATCAAAGCCTAGGCTGTTTGTTTGATGTATTTGATGCTTATATGATCATTCTAGGCCTGAAACTCAAATTTTTTGTCCTCTAATTGACTGAATCGGCAAGTCAGTGGATGAACTCGGCGAGTCAGCCTGACTCGACGAGTCCAGTCCCTGACTCGGCGAGTCCAGGGGTCAGACAGAGGAAATTTCCGGATTTTTACTTATTTGGCCGTGGGATAATAACCATAAACGCTTTTTATTGATAAAATCTGATTTTTATTGTTTTGGTATGATTATCCTAACCCAAATAGAAGATAATTGTCATTTAATAAGATATTTATTGCCTTATATGATAAACTTTAATTATTTGTATTGTTTGATGTGCATTATCTTGCCTTGAAATAGAATTAGGTCAAATTTAGATAATCACTAATTATTTGATTAATTAAAAGTATTTGTAAGTTGATCTATATGGTTTTGAAAAGTTTCAAAACTTTCCCTCAAGTTTTGGAATTAAAATTTTTTGATTAAAAGTTCTAATTTCTAAATGTTAAATTTTAAAACCTTAGTTTTTTATTTGAAAAGTTCAAATTACACCCTCATGGTTTTATTAAATTAATTAAGTGTTTAATTAAAAGAGAGTTAATAAATCCATAATGATATGGTTTAGATTTAATTAAAATAAAAGGTATAATTTATTAAATTAAACCATCTAGCATTTTAAAAGTGTAAAATACACTCTTATACTATATAGAATTAAAGGCTTAATAATATATACATATAAGTAAAATGTCAGTCTTACCATTAGTAGGCCTCATTCACGAAGCTGGTCTATAAGGGGTGTTTAAGGAAGCGGCCTGTAAAATAACCGCCATTGGGTATCCACTCTTACCCACCGCACTCTTGACTAGTGGAGAGTCGTTAGCCGAACGCAACCTTCCATTATAAGTATAATGAAGTACGAAATAACTAAAAACTTTTTTATTTTCCAAATCTTAGTTACTTTAGAAAAAATGTGGAGTTGGTGCTATTCCATGAAATTACACTTTGTACCCTTGCTAAGACGTTAGTGGAGCGTGTGTGGGTAACCGACACACTAATTGGGCTCTAATCAAAGGTGGCAAAGGGTGACTCGATGTTTGTCATAAATCGATGGAGCGTGTGTGGTTAACCGGCACATCAATTAGGTGACTGTAACATTGGGGGCGCCATGTATATTTGCATGGTCATCCACAACTTGTTTGTGATCCTCGGCATTCCACTCACAAACGAAGGGCACACTCGAGATTTAAACATGCCATTGAAAATTTCAATGAATCTCAAAAGATCTAGGAGTTTCAACTCATTTAAAACTTAATTTTCAATTTTTTTTCATGTTGGAAATTGGTAAATCGTCATTTACCTACCTTCAAATATTCTGCCATTTGGATTACGGCGTCCCTCTTCCAAATTGTAGAATATTTTGTTGGGTCCTAGCCTTGATATTTCAATTGGGTGTTATATCAAGGATTCCAATCAACTAACTTGAATTTTCTCCCGTTTTGTAGATGTCAAAGTCTATAAAGTATGGTCTTCCTGAATTCGTTGGAACAAGTTTTCCTCATGAAGATGATATTCCACGATTCGATCGAGGAACTCGAGATCATTCTTCACTCCCCCCACCTCCTCCTATTGTTCTCCCTGAACCATATGGTCGAAGACTTGAAAAGTTCAAGGTCACTCAAGCCATATTGGCAATTAAACACGAAGATGGGAAGTCTGTATGTGCTCATGTCTTGGATGTGAAGTTGCATATTGATAGATTGGGAATGTTGGGTGTCGATGTCTTAAAGAATTTAGTTGTTGACTTGGTTCTTCAGTCACTTCCCGAATAATATAGTAAGTTCACTGGAGAATACTATATGATGGCCGACAACGTGACCCTAATTGATTTGAATTATTTGCTTATTGCTGCTGAATCAGCGATGATTTGGCGCACTGGTCAGGCAAATTTGTCTGGTAAATCAATGTCCCATCCTTCTATAGGAAATTGCAACATTGGAAGTCCAGAAAAGTTTTCTCCACGCAAGAGAAAGGGGGAGTTTGAGATAGTCCCGTATAACATTCCAGAAGAATCCATATGTTTCTATTGCCAAAAGTGGGGGCATTGGTTACGAAGCTGCCCTGACTACCTGAGAGATCTAAGAGATGGGAGAGTCAAGATGTATGAGTCTGCGTCAAGTAAAATCCACTATCTAACTCTAGTAAGTTTTCTATTTTTGATTCTTAATACATGATGTGATAAGATTACATTATGATGTTTTGTAGGATCGAAGAAAATATAGGAAGCTTAAAGGAAGAAGTGAGATGAGTCTGATCGCGAAGAAATGGATTTTGATCGCATGATTCGATGATTGGATTTTAAGCCGCTACTTAGAGTTATGATAGATTGCTTAGGAATATGTAATAGCGTAGTTTTCATTTGAATGTGCATTGTAAGGACAAGTTTTTTTGCACCTTTTTATAAAAAAAATAATTTTGAGTTTTGACTTGTTTATATATCCTTGCAATGTTATTTATGAAAACTGATGCTTGTGTGTATCTATTGTAAGCAATATTAAGTGGATGTGATTCTTAGTTATGTTATTTATGGTAGTGTCATAATTTTTCTAAGTAAGAAAAGATTCCCATCGCCAAAGTCTCAATCAGACAAAAGCTTTGAATTCATATGATTTGAATCATGTGATGTATGGAAATATTGATACTTAGGAAATTAAGACTAATTCCTTGATCACACAAGTATGTGAGTCAAGTGAAGGACTAAAGGACTAGAACACAATGTTGTGCATTGGTCAATTCCACCACAAATAACAATAAGACTATTCGTCATGATTTAATAAAAGTCTAGTAAATATGGTTATACTTACAAGATTAAGTATAATTCTGAATTATTGAAAATTTTCAATAATAGCAGAACGAATAAGAAGAATCAATTAGGCAGAAAGATAAAAGTTTCTCCAATCTGAAAAGATGGGAGAGTACTTTAGTATCATGTATTATGATCGTCTTATTGATTATGAAACCATATCATAATTGATCCTCTAAGTAAACCTTAGTGCACTGGTATGGCTAAGAGGAGGAATCAGAAATTGTTGAAATGGTTAAATCAATAGGTGAATCATACTTCCTTCCAAAATCAAGTCTTAGAGTCATACTCCAAGATTGTGACTTGAGTGACACATCTTAAGAAGTTCTAACACACTCATCAAATGTGAAGCAGAAAATTGTTTTTCTTACTCTTGCACGTTTGAAATTGGTAAGTTGTGATGTCTTGGATAAAGACAAAGACCAACTAAGACCAATTGGGTGTAGTGGTTTTTATTGATAAGAATCCATACTAACTCTTGAATATTTGTTTGTCAAGAAATGTTTCTTGACAAGAGAATCTTATATGTCAAGAGGTCAGTGGGAGTCTAAATGATCTTGAAAAAGATTCAAGAAATAATCAAGAGTAAACCTATTAGACACTAGCGCACAAATTGAGGTTTGTAACCTATCGTGTTGACAAAATTTTATTTGTATGCCATTCCAGTAAAGTTACTTATGCATATGAGTTCTACGAGTTCTCAATTGACTACATAAGAGCAAGCACGTTGTTCAATGAAAGTACGCTGACTAGTATAGGTGAGCTGCTAAATAACTTGTAAGCAATGGTGGGACCCTTCATGGCAAGAAATTAAGAATGAACAAGTTCTGTCCATAAGAGTTTGGATTTCACACAAACATTATCTTATGATTATGGTTATGAAAAATTCACATGGATAAGAGCATATACACCATAAAATCTAAGTGTCATAAGGTTTCTCTCCTTCATGAAAATGATTGTGAGGAAAAGCTTTCATTAGGAGAGATTTTAAGGAGATAGCAATTATGATATTGGCGTTCTCAAATTCGATTATGATTATGGCATCCCTCTTCATAGTTCGAATTGTGAGATTTTGCAATTAGTTTAAACATTTGAGACTTATTGTTATAAGTGCTGAAATTGTTTAGACACACATATAAGCTATCTAAGGAAAGGTGTATGAGGTTTAGAAGCTTAGATAAAGGCTTATCGAAGCATATCGTATTAGAAATATGAACTTTGGAAGTCAATAAGTATTGTTTTCTAGAAGTCCAAATGTTTTCTGAATACTTGTCAAAGCTAGTTGGAGCATAAATGTTATGTTGGTATGGAGATAATTATCATGTTAGTAGGAGTATGATTATTATTTTAAGTATTGCAAATAGCAATATTAATTATAGAAAACAATGTTTCAATTTGCAAAGGTTGAATAGTTTTTTTGCTATAATTAAGGGAGAGAATATTATACTTTGTTTTGAAATCTAAAAGCTTGGATCAAGAAATTTTAATTAAATTTAGTCAAAAGACATATATGAATGTTATGTTGAAAAGGTTTAACATAGGGGCATTCTATATATAGCAATATTATAGCAAGAAAGTGGTAAAGTATCACGTTTTTTTTGTGAATCGTGTCCCATACGCTTCGGGTATAGGATAGATTGCATATGCTGCAATATTCGACCATTTTAAAATTTTCCAAATGCCTAGGGAATTAAGAAGGAAAAGGGACTAGAACCGTATTTGACTAAAATAATTAAAAAACTGTCAAGTACAATTTAAGGTTCGTCAAGGATTGGTCACTTGTGGGCAGTTGGAAGTATAGTAATGAATGAACCATATCGACATTATTATGAATAGATAAGACTCCATTCAGAATAAGTTGTCATATGGAAAATATGGAAATGTTTCCATATTGGGAGTTAGACGTTAAGAATTTATGTCTAGATTAGAAACTTTTATGCAAGAAGGATGTTCAAAGGAATGTACTTTGAATGTGAAACTTCAAATCTATGGAATTGTCTTGTAACAATCCCCAATAAAGCACTTTATAATTTCATTGGCAAAGTCTTGTTGACTTTTGTGCAATAATATTACAAAAGGATAATTGCATAAAATGTTAGAATCTAACATATTCTACTAGTGGCGAGAATTTTGTGTTCTTACACTAAGGGTAAGAGTTAGGGATTGTGAGCATCACTGGAAATGTTTTCAACTGATCTATTTCACAAAGTATGGACCATAGGTAAACAGATTGTGCATGTTTGGTGCATGGGACAACTGCTGTTATGATTCAAGTAATAAGTTGATTATCCGAAACATTATACAATGAATAATGTGTAATCAATATGGTGACTAAATAAAAGGAGTTCTATTTATACTCAAAAGTTTGGGGCCATATTGGATTCAAAGTCGCTTCCCGAATAATAAGATTATTCAAACCATCCACAGTCGCTCATACTTTGGGAGTAGGTATGAAAGAAGATTGTCATGAATTGGCTTGTAGATTGTCTAAAGTGTATTAGACATAGCAAATGTTTGCCGCCACATTCATGAGTGCTTATGAATATGATTTGGGCATTGGATTAAACCCACACTCACTTGGATCGATTCATGGATTTTATCACGAGTGATTGGTGAGACGATAATATCTTATATTCTTGAAACCGAGACGTGTAATTTGTATTCTGCAAGTCGGTTGCACATTGATAATATGTAAACGCACTAGTAACTTGGTGTTATAAAACATATTGTTGTGTGTGATTTGATGACTAGGTACAAGCGAGCATTGAGTCAAAGTTTATCCGTTCCTTTTACCCAAAGTGGGTTAAAAGCGATATTTGTGGGCCCCTCGATGATTTAGTGATGACACCCTAAGCGGTTGGCCAAGCCGGGACTGAGTTGATGTGTTCAATTGTAGTCTGTTATCAGTCGTCATAAATCGGAAATCGGGAAACAACACATGCACAGAAATTATGATTAAAATCAATGTCTCAATTCATACGATATGTAGAATGGAGGAATATATGATCCCGTATCTAAAGGACACGTTTCTAATAAGATCAGAGTTCGACAACGGCTTTTGAAAGATACACTTGCTGATCAGGTTCCGAAGTTATACGCAATATAGTTATTAGACTTATCTAAATAGGAGACTATTGGATTACGTGTCTAAGCCCATAATTATTTTGGTATGTACTTGACCCGATTGTGAGCATGGTCCTTTTGGGTTGCCTTAACCATAGCCACTGATAGGATGAATTACGGAGAAAAAGGATTAATTATGATTTATTAATATATTATACGAATAATATATTAAAAGAGAAATCATATTGTTTAATTAATATTAGTTAAGAATTAATTTTTTGGCTAAAAGAGATTAATTAAATAAAGGAGACTGATATTGCAATTATATGATAGTTGCAAATTGGGCTATGTATTCCTAATGGAAAGGGGATTAGACAAAATCTATGGGAAACCCATATGGATTTCGTCCAAGGGCTTTCTAGGGGAAATCCATGGGTTGCTTAAGGCCTAAGCAGTCAGATTAGGGTTTCCTAGTTGAAAACCCTAATAGCCTAAGTATAAAAGGGACCCTTGGCAAGCCAAAAACGTCCCTAACCTTCTAAGAGAAATCCTAAGACGTTTTTGGTGCCTCCTCCCTCTCTCCTTGTTCATCTTGTTGCATATGGTGTTTGTGACTCCATTAGAGGTGCAACATTTGAGGCACTAGGCTTTCATAAGTCAATTGCAAGAAGGACTAGGATTGTTATTGCAACATAACAATCAAGGTAAGATCTAAACTCTATTCTTTTGTCAATTTCGATTATTATATGCTAGAATTAGGGTTTATGAGCTTTGGATGATTATTGCATGTATATTAGACAAATTAGATCCAAAGTTTTAGGGTTTGCATGTACACCATAGGATTGATGTAGTGCTGAAAACCCATCAATTACATCATCTACAAATGCTTAGCCCAGAAACACGGGCGTTACATGTTGGGTCTCTTATTTCAGCAATCAAGCATCTTGAATTTACTTCTTCAAGCTCTATCTTGTAGAGGTGGTTTGGGGACTTTTGCACCTTTATTAGCAATCTCCCTGTTTTATCATGGACCCATAAGAATGTCTCCTTTATCCTGATTTCATCCCCATTCTCCGATAATTGGCCAAGACTTATTATGTCGCTGCAGAGGTCAGGTATGTAATACATTTCCTAATGTTTCCTTTGCTCTCCATTCTTACATTGGAAAATTATGGATCCCCTTCCTTTAATGCTTACTTTAGTTTCATTTCCAAACTTGACATACCTTTGTATCTCCTTGTTTAGATTACGAAACTTCCTATGTCACCAGTCATATGATTGCTTGCTCCGGTATCAAGATACCAAAGATTTGACTGACGTTTTCAACCGTGGATTTACATTCTCTTCATTAAAAAATATCTCACTAATTTCTTCCTTATTTTCAAGAGACAACAATAGGAGTGCAGGTTCGTTTTCCTCCTATATCAAATTGTTCTCATGGTTTCTTTCTTTTCTTGGATTCTTGCATTCAGCCACGTAATGACGATGTTCCTGGGAGTTGTAGCATTGCACCTTACTTTTGTCTTGAATGCCAGATGCACCAAAGCTTCCTTCTCGTTGGTGGTGTGAGCCACCTCTAACCTAACCACCACAACCACGACTACTGCCATTTCTTCCTCTTCCTCCGCCTCGTCCTCGTGATCCACCAAATCCTCCACGATTCACTTTTAATTTGGAGTCACCTTATTTTTTTTCTTATTTCTTTCATACCACACTTGATGCATTAATAAGAGCCTTCTATCTTCACTATCACGGTGCCCCTTTATTCTTTCTTCATGTGCTTTCAGTCGCCCAATCACTTCTTCCACTGTCATCCTGTCCAAGTCTCCAAAATGTTCTAGGGTCGAGGCAATCTGAAAAAAACATGTATGGCATCGCCCTGAGTAGTTTTTTCACCACATAGGCCTCATCTACAGTGTCTCCCAAAGTGCACATGGTACTGACGATGTTGGTCACCTTCGTGGAAAAATCATCAATGCCTTCCGTCTCCTTCATGTTCATTACTTCTAATTCTGCCTTCAGGGTCTAAATTCTTGCAGTCTTTACCCTATCTGCTCCCATGAACATTGTCTTCAAGGCTTCCCATGCTTTTTTGGCTGTTTTCTTTTCAGCTAGTGACATTACAAGGTCTTTAGGTATTCCCTTGTAGATAGCCGCCAACGCCATCTTGTTATTCTTCACCTCTACCACCGTGTTTGTTGTTCGTGGGTCAACAACTTCCCATACACCATGGGCTTGCATGAAAACACGCTTTTTGATTGCCCATGCCCCATAATTGCTCCTGGATAACATCAGATAGTGGAGTGTGATTTTTCCATCTTTTTCACCATTTCCATTGTTTCCTGTCATCTCTTCATGAGATTGAATCTTTGGCATGCACCAGGTTGTGCACTGATACCACAGTGTTGGACTTTCAGGTTCCACCAAAGGTTTTCACAAGCAAATAACAGGAAACAATTTACAGGGTACAAAATTAGGTAAAGGTTTTGATGTATTATTGATTCCAAATGGAGGAGAGAGGATTCATTACAACGTACCCAAATGCTTGGGAATTTAAACAAAAGAAATGCAAAAAAAAACTTAGAATCTAACAACCACTTGCTAAAGACCATGGGAATATCAGTCACATGGCTTTGATTTATTCTCCTATTCAAATTTCACGTGCTAAAATAAAAGAAAGAACTTCTGAATTACTTTAACATAATCTCAACATAAACACAATGATAAACTTTATGAATCTTGTTGGATCTGCAACTATGATCTTGATGTTGATCCTAGAGTACTATGATCAGTGGGCTGATTGAATGGAGAATTACCTTAAAGGAATCAATGAAGATCAATCGAAACTAGAACTCATCGAGCAGATCTGGTTCAAGTTGTTGGTAATGTCGGAGCAGCAGACGACATGATTGCGCATGGGAACAAGAAAAAGGCCAATAATAAGAAGTGTTTACGTGAATTGCGAGGAGCTCTTCCTCTTGTAGTCTACAACTATGTTCGCGGATGAAAAAATACTAAGGAAATCTGGGATACTTTGAAAGAAAAGTATCAAGGTAATGAGAGGACAAAGAAAAGGTCGGTGACGTAGTGTTTGTTTGAACTAACAAATTTCAAGCAACAGGAAAACGAAAATACCGAGGCATATTATGACACGATGAATGATTTGATCTTCATGTGCAATCATTATGGGGTGATTCGTACAACTTTGGAATTTAACCTCACTTTCAATAATTGACTCAAAAAAGAATGGTGAAACAACTATCTGATGATCAACACACAGGAGCATTTTGATACATATTCATTATTGAATTTGTAAAACATTCAAAAAAGTCATGAATCAAAGGTAAAAGAAATGGCTGAAGAAAACAAGTTGAACTATGACGGTCCAATGTCGTTGGTTTTGAAAACAAATGTGAAAGATTATTAGTCTGATGAAGATACGAATGAAGGTGAAGAAGGAGAAGTTGTTGCCTATTACTCAAACAATAGGGTGAAAAAGTTTTTCAAGAAGCCTATAAGTGGAAAGTTTAAAAACAACATGGAGAAGAAGCCAATGTCGAATGTTGGAGGAAGTTAGTAAGTGATGGCAAAAGCTGAAAGAAAAAGGAAAAGAAGAAGTCTGAGTTAAAACTGAAGGGAGATTCAGGTTACAACTGCAAATACTATAATGGTCACAACCATTTGGCTAAGGATTACATGTTGAGAAAGAAGGAAGAGAAGAAAGAGATAGTGAAAGATGAAGCCTATTATACTAAAAGGCTTAAGGAAGTCCATGCTCAGACGAAGTATCTTTCGCTAATGGGCAAAGTAAGTTATAATAGCAATGACATTTATCAAATTCTGTCATCTGGATCTGATGATGAAGAAATGTGTCATCCTACTCATGGTGTGAAAAGCTTGTTTGAGAAAGAGGAGGAAGATAGTGATGAGGAATTGGAGGAGAATGTGAATGTTGAGGGAAGTGATGAAGAAGGTGTGGAGAGCACGTGAAGTTGTTTTGTTTCGACAACTCCAAAACCTCAAATGACTGCCAATATGCATGACCTTCTTGTTTCCCTAAATATTCTGTTAAATTCTTATCATGTTGTTTTATGTGATTTTGATGCTCATATTTATATAACATGCTTATATAACGTGAAGTTGTTTTGTTTCACTCTGACACCATCAGTGAAAAATCGAAATAACTACTAACCAAGAGGATTGAACTACAATTTGAGTGAAGCCTCAAAAGCACCATCATCAAAGCCACCCCCATCTGTCTACAAAATCATTACAAGCAAGAAACATATCTATCTTACTTAAATTGCTGCCATAAAATGATCGGACCATGTCATGTGGTTTCTTCGATTATTGGTTGAAGCATGGTGTTATGTACTATGTTTGATAAATTCTAGACGACTAACGGTGCTTTATAAAAAAAAAAAAAAACCACAAACCATTTGAATTTTGTCTGTACTTGACTCTCGTCTCTCTTAGTAGATCTCTCATCTCTCTCTCTCTCTGTATGTAGTCATGCATGATCCCACAATGCCTACCTCGACAACTTTTGGTAGATTTTAGCACCACTGTGAGTGTCCATCTTCCTCCCCCAGCTCAAACTGTGGGGCCTATTAGCAAAACATATGTTAGAGTAGCATATATTATTGTAACGATATATTTTATTTCTTAAATCTCTTGATTGTCAAGATGTAGTTTGTACTCACACTATTTAAGTCGTGATTATTTTAATAGAGTGGCAAGCACATAATATTATATGGAAATTATATGAACTTATAAAACATTGATTTTTAAACAAACTAAATTGATTTTAAATTATTATTTAATGTAATTTGTCATATATTTCTATGTATATGTTGCTAGTATATGTGTGTAGACGTGGATTTATATATATGCTGAATTATGGAGTTTAATAATTAGATATTTGAGTAAAGGAAGAAAAAGCAGAATCTTTTGGCCAAGTGGCTAAGTTATTTCTAACAGTAGCTAAAAACGTCCAGACTCGAACTTACCCAAACTAATTACTGAAAATACTCTTCATTTCTCACCCCCACGAGTGTCTGCAGTCTGTGATTTGTGACTAGTCTTTTGAACCCTTTTCCTGTTCCTCTTCAAAATCATCTCTCATTTCCAAGACTTCTTCCCAACAACATGACGTTTTTCATCTCTATTTTTCTCTCTATCTTCGTACATTCGGTCCAAACAGCTAAGCTAGCAACATAGAAACTACTGTAATCATCATCATCATTATCTTCTTCTTCTTGTTGTTCTTTGTTGTTTCATCAATGGGCATGATTTTTGCAGACTGTTTTGGTTCTTTGTCGATTAACAATGATAACCCTTCAAAGATCAACGATCATTTCATCTATAGCAGTCTAACTACTTCTTCGTCGTCGTCGTCTCTCTCTTCTTCTTCTCTGGAGCTGCCTTTTATGCTCCCTACAACAACTACTACTACAATCAACAATCACAATCCTTCAAGAAATTTTCATGAAGATGAAGATCAAGGACATGATGACTTCGAGGAAGAAGAAGAGGGTGGGAGAGAAGAAGATGACGACGAAGAAGAACACATTGGCCTAAATATCAGTGGAAGTTACTCATTCAATGGTAGCTTTGATAGCCATCAAAATGGAAGAGTTAGATCGGGTGGACAGTCAAAGACAAGTGCAAGAGGCCATTGGAGGCCAGCTGAAGATGCTAAGCTCAAAGAACTCGTTGCCCTTCATGGCCCCCAGAACTGGAACCTTATTGCTGAGAAGCTTGAAGGCAGATCAGGTACTTATACACAGTTTTGGTTTTAGTTTTCTTGCTCTTTTTTTTTTTGGGAGAAAGAAAAGTGTGTTAATTTGTGTGTGTAGTTTGTTACACAAAAAAGGTAAAGATTTGTGAGTGTTTGGGCATTCCTCTTTTCTTTATGTTTCCTTGATAAGAAAGATAAAAGAAGTGGGGATTGGAGCCAATATATGTTTCTTTTCCCATGAACAAATGCGACAATCAGAAAACTTCTAGTTTCTTGATTCTTGTTTCAAAACCTTTGTATATTTTCTTGGTGGAAAGACTTGATCTTTGGGTTGATTTTCTTATTATTTGTTGTCGGTATTTTGAAAAAAAAAAAAAAAAAAAAAAAAAGGAAAGAGTTGCAGGTTGAGATGGTTCAATCAACTAGATCCAAGAATCAACAGAAGAGCATTCAGTGAAGAAGAGGAAGAGAGACTAATGACAGCACACAGACTGTATGGCAACAAATGGGCATTAATGGCGAGGCTTTTTCCCGGTAGAACTGACAATGCTGTCAAGAACCATTGGCATGTGATCATGGCTAGAAAATATAGAGAACAATCTAATGCCTACAGAAGAAGAAAGATGATGATGATCACTCAAACTCAAACTCAAACTCAAGTGGCACTACCACCACCACCACCAGCGGTCTCAGCCACCACCGCCGCTGGTCATCTGCCTTACACCGGAGCTCTCCACCAACTGCCACCGTTAGATCTCGTTTCTGGTCAGCTCTTCTCTTAGCTTCCTTTCTTTGTGGCGAGCTTTTGAGAGAGTTCTTGTGATGAATTGCTATTTGGTCACTGTAGCTTTGCATCTTTACATTGAATCCAAATTTATGCAAACACCAGAAGTCCAGAAAAGTCATTAATAAATGAGTCGAGCACATGACATATTTAAGCATTCGTTGTGAAATTATTAATTTATGAATCTAACATGAATAATTAGACAATATATCTAATTATCATACTAATAAATTTGTTTTCTGCCGTTCCAAAAAAAAAAAAAAAAAAAAAAAAAAAAAAAAAACCTTATAGATTTGTTAAAATTGTCTTCGACACTTGTTTAACAAGAATGTAGATTACCAGTACGACAACGAGTTCACCCTAATTAGCTTTTTAAAAAATATAAACATATACTGTGAAAAAGGGAAAATAATAATATATCCTCCGAAAACATATATAAAAATATAAAACTCAAGTAAAACACACAAAAGTGATTTAAATTATAGTTTTAATACTCATTATAATATTGACCTAATTATATAAAATAACCACTGACTATTAACAACCTTAGTGATTAACTCAGACAGTTTCTTTTGGTTGTTCAGTGACAAAAGTGTATTCTAAAAAATGATTAATAGTTAGATATTTTTTTTATGTCCAACATACTTCGTATTTCTTTCAGATTAATACAACTTTATCCCAAGTTTAATCAATTTATGAGCACCAAAGAGTGTATTCAATTTTTAATTTAATTATATAAAAACTTTTATTTGTCAAAAGTCAAAACACAATACAACTTAAAAAAAAGACCTTGGGATCCCCAAAACTATAATTTGCACACAAACTTGTATGATAAACCTAGTTTCGTTATTTGTGTCATCCTCCATTGGACTCAGTTTGCTTTACAAATTGTTTTTCAGGTCCCAAGAACAACACTGAGTTGATGATGGACATGCTCAACACCAGTAACCATGGCAACATCATGTCTTGGGAAAACCATTCATCATTATCATCATCATCATCATCATCAAACACATCCTGGATGATGAATACTACTAACCCCATCAACTTCCATTATAATCGTCATCATCAGCATCCTGCTCCATTGATGAATGAAACTATGGACCAGAAGTACTACTACTACAACCACCATCTTTACAGCAGCAGCTACTTACCAACAGCTGCAGCTGCACCACCACCAGAAGAAGTTTCAGGGAGCCAGCATTTTTCTGAAGCTAATAATAACTTTTCACCACCATTTATAGACTTTCTTGGAGTTGGAGCCATATGAAGACCCAAAATTAGGAATGCAAGTAAAATCTCAGAGAAAGAGGGTTTCCTTTCTTTTCATTTCCAATATAACCCACTAAATCCGCAGAGGATCTCAAGTGTTGACTGTCTTTAATGAGCCATTGGAGAATTAGAGGAAAACAATTACATAAAAAGACAAGTAGGGGTAGACGAGTAGTACTTTTCTCAATCTAAGCATGGGTGAAAAGTGAAATTAAATTGTGGCACTTTATTGCTTCCATTTTTCTTTTAAGTTTTCATTAAAAAATACTTCATTTCATTGTGCTACAAAGTACTAACCTATGCATTTTATGATTTTATCCATGGTAACAAACAAAGAGAATTCCTAAATTAAAATAATTATTTTTGTAAGGTAATTAACTATTATCAATGTATATATTTACACATTTTCTTTATTGTATACGATGTACTATTAAAATTACAAGACTTGTTAAAACTCTACTATTACGACTGGGGATTGTAGTTATTATCATTTTTATTCACGACCAACACTTGAGCTTTTTTGTAACGATTATACCATTGAACTATATACCACTCATCTTCTCATGTTAACACAATTCACTCCTACCAGCACCGCCACTATTCACCTCTAGCAACAAACACCATCGTTCGTTATCCGCTAAATAGCAATTAAGTTATTTGTTCCATTGTTTTTTTTTGGTTGGGTTCGCCGGTATACAGTGAAGATTGAAGTAAAGAGTGATGAAATCTTAATTGAATTTTCAAATGGATGTCATGAAGCTTGTGAAGGCTCTCAAACATTACATGATGTCTAGCAAAAGCATGTGCAATATTAAGAAAGAAATACAGTGTCGTCTCCGTTAGTTTCGACCCAAAGGTTATGAGTAAGTGTGAGTGCAAAGCTTTCATTCATTGTGGCATATTTTGTTTTTTGACGATATTTTTGTTTTTCGGCAATGGATGTCTATTTATATCAACATCTAATTGTGTTGCCTCAGAGAAAATCACCAGAAAATTGATTATTTTCCTAAAATATAAAAATGACTAAATGTGTAAAAAAAACTAGCCACTACTAAAAAAAACTTATATGACCTAGTTAAATCAATTAAATAACCATATTTTGGACGGAATCTTATGGTCGGCGAGTCCCATGTGAAAGAAGAAATAAAATTCGATTTCAAAATCGGGTCCTATTGAGAAGAACACGGTTGTTGATAAAAACAGGACATATAACAATATTAGAGTACACAAAACTAGACCACATAAGGATATTAGGTTGCGGTTTTACAACACAAAATCGGGTCATATAAAGTGATAAGAGTCTGATTCCTATCCCCAAAACCGGGTCATATAACGATTAAATTAGCACCGGTTCCATTTAGAAAAGTGGGCAATATAAAGAACGTTGTTTTTTTTTGTGAAAATAACCATTCAGACTTACATCCATAATTACACTGTGTCACAATTAACCACCTACACAAGCATACACAAATGAAGTCTTACATCCAAAACACATATTCAATACAAAGAGTATGCTATGATGAACAACCTCTATAAATGTAGACATGCTAAATAAACCAACCATTATATTCATTGATATCAACATGTTTGAGTGTCCTAAGAAAAATATTTGATTTGGTCATTTCTTACTACATAAACTTACATAAAATATTCTGAAAAAAAAATTGTTAAGGCATTGTAGATGGATTGTCCCATAATCAAGTGTAGCAACTATTCTCCATCCTCATTGAAAAACAAACACAACAAAAAATCAGTTTTTTTTGTCTAACATTTCAAAATAGTTGAATTTAACAAATAATGATTAATAAACCATTCTAATTTAGGAGAAATTCGTATATGTCATTCTCAATCATCAAAATGTCTTATTTGTCAACCTATATGGTATTTTGATGTTTAATAAGGGCATAACATTAGAGAATTCTCATATATTAAGTTAATGTGTGTGTGTGTGTATATATATATATATATATATATATATATATATATATATAGTAGATAACAGAGTAAAGGATAATGAAGATGTATCTTAGTGAGAACAACTGCAATCCACAACCATTGATTTACAGTGCCAATTCCATCATGTAGGATGCTAACTTCATTTGATATCAGAGGAATAAGAATACATTTAAATCTTTCATCTTTTTCGTCTATCATAACCTTCAAGTGATTTTCGTATAAAGGAAGTGAGTGTAATATAATTCTTTCATTTTGTCCCATATTTCCTTTGCAGTTTCAAGAGAACTTACTAATCTGAATGTGTCTGGTGGAAGAGCGAATCGTGATTCTCTTTTTGCTCTTAGATTTTTGGCAATTGATCCTTTTCATCTGATTGAACATCTTTGTCGTCAGCAATGATGTCATCGAATTCATCTTGAGTTTTGACAAAAAAAAATTAATACTTGCGGTTCCTTTGTGATTGCATTCCAGATACTAAAACCATGCTTTTCAAGTGCAAGAATATAATATTCAAAGTGAAGAACCCAAACTTCATAGTCTTTAGGAAAAAGAATCGGAATCCTAGTAGTAGAACCAATACTACTAGGGAGATTGAAAGAAATTGCGTGAGACTTGTCTTTAGACATGTTTTCAGAAACAATTTGCACTAAAGTTAGATTAGAATCCAATCTATGAGCAAAAAACATATTTCAAATCGAAACAATGATTTTAAAAAGAATCAATGATCATAATGCAATCAAAAATTGAAAAATGCGGTATCAATTGAAGATTCAAAGTAAAAATCTTAAAATCACAAATTTTTTTGAGTAAATTGGGGATATGAAAACAGCTCACAGAAATCGTGCTCAGATATGACTTGTTAAAACAATAGGAAAGAATAGATTCTAATCAGAAAAATCCATGAAAGATACAATCAAATCTGATGAACACAAAAGGTAAATAAGATCGCTGATTTCATTATAGAGTAAGTGAGAAGTTTAGTACAAATGATGAAAGAACCTATCTCCAAAATACTCTCTCTCTCTCTCTCTATATATATATATATATATATATATATATATATATATATATATATATATATATATATATATATATATATATATATATATTGCATGATAGAAGAGTTAGTTAGGCTCTGACCAATGAGCTCAGGAAACTTAATTCAATATTCTAAACTATGAACCTAAGTTATAAACAAAATATATGAAATGCAACATACGTATCGCATACGAAACAGATAAATACAATTACATGAATTACTTGCGAGATTTTTCACATACAATGACTTGAAGCAATTACATAACTTGTAAAACCTAACAGAAAGTGTTGTTTGTGTTTAGAATCATAGAAACTTTAACTTAAATATTGATTCTTCTAATATATTAGATATTTTCACCTTAGACATATAAATAACAAATGCATCGCCAAACTCCATTCGAATAGGATCTTGGAATCGTTCGAACTAAAATAGGATGATGTATGTGAGTCTTGTTTAATGGGAAAGATAAATAAATCACCACTTATAGGAACTTGTAAAAGAGGTCAGGGATTATTGGATCTCATACATATAGATGTGTGTGGACCCTTCAAATATGCTACAAGGGACGGTAAACAATTCTATGTTACATTTTCTGATGATTTTAGTAGATATGGTTATGTTTATTTGATTAAACATAAGTTAGATACCTTTGAAAAGTTCATAGAATATCAAAACAAAGTAGAGAATCAATTGTGTAAGAAGATAAAGGTTCTTTGATCCGACGGGGGAGGAGAATAACTTAGTGTCGAGCTCAATGATCATCTTAGAAATTGTGGAATAGTTTCACAATTAGCTCCTCCAAGAACACTACAACTTAATGGTATCGCCGAAAAGAGAAATCAAATTTTGTTGGACATGGTTCGATCTCTGATGAGTCGTGTTTCATTACAAATAAGTCAATAACAATTTTGGGGTATGCACTTTAGCAACTTCCCATATCTTAAACGTTGTACCAACTAAGAAGGTTTCAGTGACACCACATGTGATGTGAACAGGAAAAGTTCCTTCACCTAATCACATTAAGGTTTAGGGTTGTAAGGTTTTTTTCTGGCATGAAACCCAAAATAAATTGAATCTGGATCTAAGAGATGTCGGTTTGTCGGTTATCCATAAAAGGCTTTTGGGTACTTGTTTTACAGACCTAGTGAAAACGTGGTGTTTGTGGGTCGAAAAACAGTGCTCCCTTAGAGGGAACTTATATCTCAAGAATTTGGTGTGAGTCAAATTGACCTTGAATAATATCGAGAGTCAACTAACATTCAACCTTTAGTTGACACTAGCAATCAACTAGAGGTTGAGAAACTTGTCAAGCCAAATGGCATATCCTTACCTCTTTACTGATTCAGTAGAGTTAGAAATCTTCTTGAGTTTTATAGTTTCCATATAACAACGGAAGGAAACACGTTAATTAGTGATACAATAATAGTTAAAATGGATGAGCCAGCTAACTACAAGGAAGCAATGGCAGACCCTAAGTCGATCCAATGGAAGGAGGCTATCGACAATAAAATTCAGTCCATAATGGATAACCAAGTTTCAAATTTGGTTGATCTTACTAATGGTTTTAAGATAGTAGTTTGTAAATGGATTTTCAAGAAAAAGACCAACATAGATGGGAATGTACACACATTAAAGTTATGTTAGTGGTAAAAGGTTACAATTAGACTCAAGTAATTGACTACGAGTAAACATTCTCACCGGTAGTTAATATATAATTTATTAGGAAAATTCTTGCCATAGTTGCTTTTTATGATTACAAGGAATGGAAAATGGATGTCAAAACGTCTTTCTTTAACAGGAAACTTTCATAGGATGTGTACGTGACACAACCTGAAGGGTTTGAACATGCCAAGTATCTGAATAGAGTGTGTAAACTTGAAAGGTCCTTTATGGACTTAACCACGCATCACAAAGCTGGAATTTGTTTTTCCATGAAAAAGTCAAAGAGTATGGTTTTTCTAAAAAGTCTAGATGAGTCATGTGTGTATGATAAAGTCATGGGAGTGTCGTTGTCTTCCTTGTATTGTATGTAGAAAACATATTACTCATAGGAAACAATGTTCATGAATAGGAATGTGTATATGCTTGGCTCGTAAAATGTTTTTCTATGAAGGACTTAAGGGAAGCAACATATATACTTGTTATAAGAATCTATAGAGATAGATCTATACATTTAATAGGACTCAATCATAGTACGTATATGGATAGGGTATTGAATATATTCAATATAGAAAATTCCAAGAAAGGAAATGCTCTTATGCATCATAGTGTTAAATTGAGTAAGTCTCAGTGTCCTATTTCTAGTGATAAACATGATATAATAAGTCAAATACCACATGCTTCGGAAATAGGATCGATCATGTACGCTATGACATGTACTCGTCCTAATGTATCGTATGCTTTAAGACGAAGTTGAGCATGGAGTTCTAGTTTTGAAGTGAATATTGTCAAAGGAGAAGAGTGAATCTGTTCACAAAAGGGATTAGTGTGCATGCTAAGAGGATAGACATGAAAGATCATGTTAAGTTTAGTAGTTAGTTGAATATTTTGAAACATTTGTAATGATGAATAAATTTTGTATTTATTATGGTTATTAAATAATGGAGATTATTTATAATCATGAGTGTCACCATTTATAATTTATTTATTATTGTATTTTGTTTTTGGTATGTTTAGATCCCCAATTACCAAATACTAATTTACTCAAAACTCCATAATCGGTCATACTCTTATGAGTAACCATTGAGTTAATATTGTCCTACTTCATTATTGTCATGTTTTAACTATTTTTATGTAAACTTTAAATTTTAAGTGTTATTCAAATTTTTTATTTTTAAATATCTTTATTTAATAAATTAATACTGGTATTACTTTTATTTAAATTTTTAAAAAGTGAAGGGAAGAGTGATAAATAGAAACCATTTCCTATGTAAAAAATATGGTGAAGGGAAGAGTGTGAAAAAATGACCTACCATTGTTGTGACATACATAAAGTATAAGGGTGTGGTACTGGTCCTCATTAGCGTAACTCGTAGATCATAAACATAAGGTAGAAGCCCCAAGTACTAAGGTTTAAGCTTCAAATCTTAATCTGTAAATCATAACACATAAGCCATAAGTTATATACCCTAAACCATAATTCTGAAGCCGTCAATTAGGTGGTGTTTGTTTTTTGTTTGCAGATCTTTCTGACCTATTCTGTCTACACGGCGCAGACCAAACGCAGACATTATTCTTCGCACACTGTTTGTTTTTTTGAAGACTGCAGACCTAAAAATGTCTGTGCGCCCTCTTCTTGGTGCAGATATGGGCCAGAGTCTTCTAATATCTTCAGACATCTTCTAGCCTAAAAAAACACATATACTTTATTTTATTTTGAATTTTTTTTTGAATTTATATTTATTCCAACTTTATTAGTGATAAACAATTTGAAAAAAAAAAGTTACAATACTTAAAAAAAAAGTTTAACGACACAAACATTATATTTTTGACAAATTTATAAATAAAAGTTTATTACAATAATGGTCATTGAAATGTTTATATAAATATGAAATATATATATATATATATATATATATATATATATATATATATATATATATATATATATATATATATATATACTGTACCAAATTTTATACAACATTATTTAATAAAGCATCATCAATTTCCTAGAAAAAATATTTATCGCACGTTTTTAATTGATTTAATTGAAAAAAGTCAAAGTTTATTTACATTTATTTATATATCAAATTCTTTGATTCCTAATTATAATGTTTAGGCATAACTTTGCGACAAGAATTATTGGTTTTTATCACATATATACGTTAATTTGTACCATTTTTATTTTCACCTTTTATACAATAATACATAAAAGTTGATTTAGATTTGTTAATTATTTATAACAAAGTCATAAATATATTAAAAAATCACTTTAAAAAAATCAGTTTATTTAGATTTTAGTTTATTTTAGTAGAATGCAGATGTTAAAAAAACAAATAGTGTTCTTTTTCAGACTGCAGACGTTTGCTCCACCTCTTCTGCTGCAGAGGTCTACAGATATGGTCCGCAGACTGCAGACATTTTGGCTCAGATAAAAAAAATAGGACCTTTGAATCTCTAATCCTAAGCCCTAAGCCATAAACCATAAATCTTAAGCCATAATCTATGATCTATTACCCATAAAAGTCATAAGACGAGCCTTAAGCTCTAAACCATAAGCCTTTCTTTTTATTTTATTTTTTAAATCAAATCGCCTCGTTTAAATTTTATTATTGAAAAATATCACAAATATCATAAATAACAACATAAAATATAGGAACTATGATCGACAACAGAAAAAAATGGCTCTAAACCATTTTTTTTCAAAATATAAATGTTATTTTAAATGTTATTTTATAAAGAAAATTAGTTTGGAATTATATTTCAAAAAAATCGATTTTATGGAAAAGATATGTAAAAGAATTACCATTAAACCTATTATAAGATTAAAAAAATAAATATAATAATAAGATAGAAATTTTTTTCGAAAAAATTAAAATTTTATACAAGGTCGAATGACATCGTGATATTTTCACCTACCAAAATTTGATGTTACATAAACATTTGTATTTTTTACCAATAAGGGTGTGGTGATATTTCTGTGTATAAAATTATTTCTAAACCATAACTATATACTATCACTCTTGTGTATTTTTCTAATATATAAAAGTATAACCTTTAAATGTAGCTTCTTAATACACAAAAATTGTTTCCATTGCCAAAAACAGAGAGAGTTAGTGGTAATGGTCAGTCGTTGGCATATTGCCACCGCAGAAAAATGACCGGTGGCAGTGTTTACCATCGGTAATATATGTCATTTAGGAATGTCGACAATAAAACCACTATGACACCGCTTAGCCTAGGATTAAACGGTACGAGCCCTTTTTCGAGCATTAAGGTTGGCATGGACTTGGCTTCATGCTGTGGGAACGACTTGAACACCGCCCCAATGTCGTTAAGTTATCCCTCGTTTTAACGAGAACGCCTTGCAACACGTATTTCACCCAACCAAAACTGAGTTTAGTTTTGCCCTTTGACCATATTAACGGTCACCTTTTATTAAAAAAAAAAAGTATTTATTACCTATAAATACATATATTCAACGTCAAACTCATTCACACCATTATTTTTTTTCTTTATATTTTATAAAATATCAATATTTTTACAAAAAATAAAAATAGATCCGTTCGACCTTTCCGACACTGATGATGATATCTTCGTTAGTACGATATAAAAGTATTATACGGATGTGTTACTACAACCATATCCAACTCCTTCATTAACAAGACGTATAATGTTAAACATAAATTGCGAAGAAAGATACAAACGTCTAGTTCACGATTATTTTGTGGAAAATTATGTCTACCACCCAAACGATTTCAACAGAAGATTTTGTTTGTAAAAATGTGTTTGTATGGATAACCAACGCTTTGGTAAGCAAATATCGTTTCTTTCAATTTTTGTATATTTTAAACGTAACTTTTAGATAAAATAAATATATTTTTATCTATTAAATAGATGTTTATGTATGAATTTTTTTCAAATGAAATATATTAATAGCGTTGCAGAATATTTTTTTTCAAATGAGTTATGAATTTTTCCAAATGAAGTATTATTTTTTTCAAATGAGATATGATGGTAGATTTAAACACTGGCGGAACACAGAAGGTGATGGGGGAGGCCATGGCCCCCCAGCTTTTTTAAGCAGTTAATATTAGAATTTATGAAAATAATAATGATATACTAATTATTTGAAAATCAAAAACTAATTGGCCCCTCCAGGTTTTTATCTCCAAAAAACAAGTAATTATGTTCTCTAATTATTAAAAAAATCATAACAATCATTGTCTTGTTAAGAAAGTTAAGCAAATCAAAAACTGATGGGTTTTGAGTAAAAGAACATTCCTATATGCACATGCAAAAGCCTACTTTGGATCTAGGTTTCTCTATTGTACATGCAAGTTTATCCAAAGCTTACAAACCCTAGATGTAGCATACAATTTTGAAAATAATAACTAAAACAAAGTTTAGATGATTACCTTTCACTAGTAGCAAGACTCTTCAACTTCAAGAGCTTAGTATCACAATTGTAATACCTCTAATGGCTTACAAACACCAAGACAAGAAGTTGATCAAGAAGAGAGGGAATGGAGGCTTAATTTCGGCTCTTAGAACTCTAGGGTTTCTTGGGGTAGCCGAAATATGAAGCCGTGGGGTCCTTTACATACGTGTGCTGCTAGGGTTTCAGTCAAAACCCTAATTGGATAGCTTAGGCCTTAAACAGTCCAATAAAACCCTCCAGAACAAGGCCTTGGACGATTTCTAAGTGGGCTTCCACCTTAAAATCGTCCATCCTATAATCCAAGAAATCCACAGCCCAAAATCCAATTATCTTATAATTACAATTTCATTCCCTTTAGTTCAATTAATCTCTTTTGATCACAAATCAATTTCTTAATTAATTCTTGATCAATATTAATTAACTAATATGATTCTCTTTTAATATATTATTTATATAATATATTAATAAACCATAATATCCTCTCTCTCTCTCTCTCCATAAATCATCTTGTCCAGTTGCTTTGGTGAAAGCAACCCAAAAGGACCATGCAACAACTGGGTCAAGTACATACCAAATATAGTTATGGACTTAGACACTAATCCAACAAAAGCTTCAAATGAAATCTAATTTAACTAGGAATAAGGAATCTTATCATATCAACGACAAAATTAACATTCAAAACTAAGTAATAACTCTATACAAATACCAAAAAAACACAATTAACGACTCCAATCTTCAAAACAAAAGAAAACCCTAAATGTTATCACATCCACCATGCAGTTTACTCATTAGAGCTTTTAATCTGATTGAAACCAGAATATTCAGGCTAGATCTTCCCACATTTGAAAACACAACTCTTCCACCGGACCACTATAATGAAACTTATCGGGCCTTTTTCTGTCTCCTTGCCAGGTTCGTTGTCTCCTCTCCACCTGCTTCTTGCCCTCTATCCTCGCCGTGTTGCTGGAGCGAAATGTCGACAGAAGTACTGCTTTTGTTGTTCGTGCTCTTCTCACCTTTAGAATGACGTATGCATTACCTTTATATCTCTCTTTCAGTCACTCTAATATGACAAGACCTAGTAATATAGGAAAAACTTTGGAACAAGTAATCTAGCTGTGTATCAGTAAGGTTGTAGTCTCTATCAGAGCTATAGAAGTATAAATTAATAATAATAAAATTTATTGTTATCTACACATCTAGATATATTAAACTTTTCGGAGTTATAGAATTATAGTAGTACAAGCTAATAACAATAATAATACATTATTCACAAATAATTTTTGACTTCAAAATAAAGACGAAATTTCATAGACTAGCAGTAATTTTCAAACTTTAAAAAAATAGATTGGATCTTAAATTAATTTTAAGGATTTTATAGACCAAATTTTAATATAAAAGAGACACATTAACTTTCGAGTTGTAAAGAAACTATAGATCATTAGCTTTTTATTTTATTTTTTATTTTTATCAAAATACAAGTTTTTTATGATCAGTGTATTATGTATTATGTATTTTTATTTGTTTTTTGTTAATTTTTTCTTGTAGTTTATATTAAAATGAAAATAAAGTAATTGTAGGTTAATTTTATTTATATAATTTGTATGAAAGTTTAAGTTTCAGCCCTTTTAACATTATTGTTTGTGTTCTGCCCCTAGATGTAGACGAGGTATACAATGATAACGAAGATGAAGAATAGTGAATTTAATAACAAATTCTTTTTCTTCTTTTTCATTTTAAAATGTTATTTTTTTCTTTGTTTTAATGTTTGTTTTAGTTTTTAGATGTTAACTTCAATTGAAAAATTAGATTTTATTTAATTTTGTTTTTATAAATATTAAAAAATATACCGAAAAAAGGAAACATACTAGGTATAGACATTTTTTGGGGTTGAATTCCAAAATATAGACACAAAAATTGAATTTCCGGGTATAGACATGGATTTCGCGGTCCGCGGAACTCCGTGAATCCACTGTAGCTCCGCGGAATGGCAAAATCGTAAATAAATGAGGGAACTAAAAAAACGCAAGATCAATTCCGCGGAGCTATCTCCGAGGAATGAACTATTCCGCAGAGGTAGCTCCGATGAATGAATCTTCAGATATATATATATATATATATATATATATATATATATATATATATATATATATATATATATATATATATATATATATATATATATATATATATATATATATATATATATATACTCACCTCTAATGATTCTTTTATGTAAAGATCTCAAATTAAAACACCAATTTTTTTTCCACCTCACATTCATTTCAAACATTGCCAAAAAAAATTCATACTATCATAATATTTTATTGAAAATAATTAGTTGGGGAATAAATATAAACCCCGAAGAATCGATTTGAAAAAAATAAAAATCTAAAGATCAATTAATCGGAGCTACCTCCGCGGAACGAGTTCATTCCTCGGAGGTAGCTTCGTGTAATGAATTTTGAGTTCTTTTTTAATTCCCTCATTTATTTACGATTTTACCATTCCGCGGAGCTACAGTGGATTTCGTGGAGCTCCGCGGAGCTACGTCTACATAATCCATGTCTATACCCGAAAATCAATTTTTTGTCTCTATATTTTGGAATTCAACCCTAAAAAATGTCTATAGGTATTTTCCTCCGAAAAAAACAGTGACATAAAAATTAATGAGTGTTATAACTTGTGATGATTTCCTCAATTGATCTTATAATACCAACGGTAATAATACATATAAATATAAAATGACACCAAAATAAAACTATAACATGCTTTTAACATGTTGCACGTACCAACCATTCTAATAACCTAACCAATCTTCCATTGGTTTTTCATTAAGTTGTGTTGGGTAGAATATGTTTCTTTGCATGGTAACGACAATTTATATTCCAATTGGCCACATGTGTGAAGTGAATAGGGAATCACAGAAAGGAAACACGTCAGTAGTTTGTAAACGTGTGGAATTGAAAGTTGTACAGGTGTGTCAGCATTGAAAAGAAACAGTAGCCTTAGGGGGTTGTATACAAAATATTAGAAATTTCATTATTGTTGGTTTTTTAGTCGTTTGTTTGTTATCTTATCAAATTATATTTTAAATTACATTATATAATAAATAATTATTAGAAGTTTTTGTTTATTTAACTATATTATCATCATGTGTGTAAAATATTTTATCAAGTTTTCTCATCAAATCTATTATATATAGATAAATAGAGTAAATTACATGAAGGTCCCTATGGTTTAGGGTAATTTGCACGTTTGATCATTAACTTATTTTTTTAACTCGGAAGGTTCCTACTGTTTGTTTTTGTTACCCACTTGGTCGTTGTTTTATCTAAAAAGACTATTTTTCCCTTGATTTTTTACTTTGTTTAAATAAACACACCCTCAACCCCACCTTTTTCACCTTACCTTACCTACGCCAACATTTTTCCCCATTTAATTGATAGTGTTTTCAGGTAAGACATGGATCAGGCGCGTAACAAAAACAAACAATAGGGACTAAGCGTGTAACAAAAAAAAATTAGTGATTTTCCGAGTTAAAAAAATAAGTTGAGGACCAAACACGCAAACTACCTCAAACCGTAAGAATTATTCATGTAATTTACTCAGCTAAATAATATAATTATTTCAATTTATTTTTATATCCATCAAACCAACTATACTTCTAACCTAACTCCCGATTACACTTATGTCAAAGATGGAATATAAACCATAATTTCAAAGAAGAAAAACAATATCGCGCTAGAAAAAAAAATACTTTTTAAACTTTATGAATTAATATTTGGTAATAAATTAAAATGAAATAATTGCTCATTCAAAATTTAAGAAGTGCAATTTTCATAAAATTAATGTTTTAGTCAAAAAACGATCAAAAAAATATTAACCAAACTATATAAGAAGTTGTGGTATTGTAATCATTATAAACGTGAAAATGAAATAAAGGCGACACACGTGATCTTACCGGGGAAACCTTGATCCTTGTTTGGATCTCCGACATAAAGCATTAGAATGTGATAATGACCACTTGCTTTGTTTAATCTTTTTAACAGAAATGTAGATTACAAAAATGTGTTTGAGAGTGCGAGTACAAGTCATTCAGTCCTTCTAGCTGTGTGTAGTGTAATTTATACATGTGTGTTTATAACATATGTTGACTAACTAGATGTCTGATATTCTCGCGATCCTATTGAACAAGCTCTTGCACGTTGCCTTGACTTGGAGACTCCGGACTTTAAGTTTCTATTGGAGTGATTCTTTAGCATAGACGTGTCTTGTGTTCACTATTTCTATACATGTGAATAATAAGCAAGAAATATATTTGTTAATTTTGTTAGGAAATAATATTTGTAATATTTAGGATTTTGACTCGTTAAAACATCTGTTTTAGGATCCTTACTCCACTTTAAGATCCGAGGACCTAGACATGTTTAAGGATCTTGATCCCTAACAATTGCCTCCAAATTATACCAGTAAAATATTTGAATTAATTTCATATATTTAAAGAGTATAATTTATTTTATAACCAAATTGAGATAAAAGATTTCGAAATTTAAATTCCAACGGATAGAATTTTATCCGTTCATTGGGAAGGATTATCCTGTCATGTCATTTTTTTCTCTTCTATAATTCGAATAAATAGGGCTTAGTGGTTATATATGTTTATTTACCTCTTCTAGCTTTCTCTTAAGCATTACCAGTTGTCTTTAGGGTAAATCTCATGCCTTCATCTCTCTTATTCTCCCTGCTTTCTTTTTTGATCCATGGGTAAAAGGATACTTCGGTCGCGCGCAAGCATCTTTGCCCCTTATGAATACGATTTTGTTGATCAAAAAATCTTGAAGTATAATGATACCTGTTATTTTGATGACGACTACATTGAATCTTTGAAAAAGAGTGGGGTTTTTCCTATTGATACTGTTTTCAACGCTTTCGATGCTCACGCCTAACCAAATTTTTGTAACATCCTAAAAGCACCGCTAAAAATTTTAATTTTTAAATTTATCAACCATACATCATGTAAGTCCCAAATTTGGAACCAACTAGTGATCAAACACAAGAACGAGCAATAATCAATGAGAACAAGGAGTAGAAGCAAGAATGATCCAAACTGCACACGTTTCTATTGAACCGCAAATGTTTGGTATAATGGACACACACACATAACCGTATGTTACTTCTGACAACACTGACACTATATATCGGGAACATGAACCGTAAATGAGTTCACGGCCGCAAACAACCTTGCAACCATAAACACTAGTTGAACCAAAAATGCCCTGTTTTCGGTTCACCCAACCGCAAACCCTATAAACACCTAAACAAAGACTAACAAAACTCATACAAATGAATGCCTAGCCCAAACCAACAAAATATGACCTTACAGTCTCCCCCTTGGTTTGAGGCTAGCATAAGTTCAGTCTTTCTTAATGACAAGTACGTCTGACCTTCCCGTCGCCCATAGCCACATCTTTTTTTTCAATAATCTCAGCGATCATGCTTATAAATTCTTTAGCAGCAACCTCTAGAATCTCATGTTTGTATATGATTTGATGTTTAGCCAAAGTGTGAATATCCTGTCCACCAAACTGTAGCAAACCCTTCTTATCAACGATACGAAAAAACCATCTGGGAATTTGATGACAGCAGAGGATGTGGCTTCATCAAAAACCCAGTATTCCATATTGTTCAACGATCCATCACAAAAATGCTTAACAATAGGAATCTGTGTCATCTACTTTGTAGGAGGCCACATCACGATCTTGAAGCTCTTGTTGGTCTTAGGGTCAAAAACATCTTTGGCTCTTTTCACGAAGGATTCGACTGTCTTCATTCCATCGAATTTCCTCTTTACTTGATTTTCTAAGAAGAGTTTGAAATTCGTTCCTCGTGGATCATTAGCTGGGTTTGAAAATGGAGCATCGACAAGTTTAGTGAGGTCCACCTTCGTCCAAGAAGAAAAGTTATTTTTGTGCCTGTAATACTCAACGTTTCCTCTCTTGCGCTTTACCAACCAACAATTCAATTTGTCATGAAAACCCCACATTAGAAATCCTGACCGGTCACCATACTTATCTCTAAATCGCTTCTTTTCGAACTCAGTCACAGTCAGTTGGGGTTGGTGTCTACAAACATATTGATCTGAATTTTTCATGAAGAGCCACTTCCCCCTCTTTTGTGAAGATACATGTTTCTGAGCTTGTTTGAGAATAACTCTTGGATTGGCTTGAGCCGGATCTTTCTCAAATCGGTCAAGAATTCTTGTGGTTCTGACAGGTTGATCAACAGGAGGATCTTGAGTAGCTTAGGAAGGAGCACAATGAGACAGTTCTACTACATTTGGTTCAGCGACCGGTGTCTTGAATTTGTCGCCAAATTCACTAATTAGCTTGTTTTTCAGGTCAAAGTACCCAACAGTCAAGGCACCAAGGTTTGGCTGCAAGTTGGATATCTATTTTGATTTTTGAATATTTTCCTCTTCAAGCTCGGAAACTCTGACGTCAAGATTTCCTATCAAAACATCCTTCTTGATAAGCTTTTGACTTAGAATTCCGATCTCCTCCTTGAGCTCAAAAATTGATGGGTCCGCTGCCTCTGAACTTCCTTCACCTATAGATATCCCTTTGCCTCGGGGTGAAGGGTCAGAATCTTGTTGAGCCAAAAACTCGGCAAGCCTCTCGGAGGTAGCATCGTATGCAGTTTATGGTGGAGAGGAACCCTCAGAAATTGAAGAACTCCCGGCTTCATATGAATATCGAACATCACTTGGTGCTTCTTTCAAAACATGGGCTTGATGGGTCGGTGTAGCAGTTGCAAAAGATTGTTGGGCCGACGAAGCTTGTTCCCTAATCAACACTCCCGGCCTTGGATCGACTCTTCTCCTTTTGATTGGAGGCTGGGAGGATTGTGTCATGCTAAGGACACCTTCAGATGGCAAAGTGGCTAGAATATCAAATGAAAGGGGAGGAATCCTTCTAGTTGAATCCAGATTAGCTGAAGTGTCGGCCATCTGATCCGTAGTTGGAGATGTCACCTTGAGAACATTACCAACCCCCTCATTCTCCATTGTAGGTTGTACAACATCATGGACATCATTAAAGAACGCATGGAGTTCCTCATTACTTGGCCTGAAATCATCACTCTGCTCGAAGTCGAAGAATAAGTTATCACCATCAAATCCGGATAGATCACCACCTTGATCCATATCAGCTACGTCATCATCCTCATCATCATAAAAGTCAAGTACATTATCCCCTAGATTCATCACATCTTCACCTTCATCATCCTCATCATCATTTACCTCCACATTATTCATCGGTACATATTCCTCGACAATAATTATAACAGGAGGAACAGAGTCTTCTACATGTTCAGAAGCAGTAATAACATCATCTTCATTGTCTGAGGAGCTTTTTGATTCGGATGCTTCACTGATCTCCGCAAACTGGCCAAACTTCTCCAGTGGGTACTTTCTTTGGAATACAAATTTCGTACCCTTGCGATTTTGTTTCATGAGACTAAAAGTATTAGCACCCAAAGACTTCAAGTCCAAAGTTTCACCTCTTCTTTCTAACTTTGGATATTTACTGTCAAATATCATCTGGAGAAACCTTCGGAACATCATAAATGTGTCCTGCCTTTTTCCTTCTAAATTGCTCATCATCTCATTCAAAACGTATCTTGAAAAGTTGAACTTAAGACCCATTGCAAGAGAAGCAATAGCACCAGTGTTTAATAAGGAAATCTCATTAGCACCAAATTTCCTGCCTGAGATGCAAATTATGAAGGAGTGAGCAAGAAATTGCCAATAAGGAGGCAACAACTTCTTCAAGGTAGGTGGAAACACTCCTTCATAGCCCATTCTTTCGAGAATCTCTTCAGTTTGTTCCATAGAAATCTCAGCTTGAAACCCTAGCTGGTCATTGATTTGCAGCACTTCACGAATAGTTTACTCAGACACTACAATTTTCTTTCCTTTCGAAATCTTTACTCACAGAAGCCTTGTTCAAAACTGATTCACTAAGTCTTGATAAGTCCATGAATCATGGACTTGAATTCTTCATGTGCTACTGGAGGATCAAACATATAAGCAACAATGTTGTGGTTCTCTGAGAATTTCAAGTCTACCTTTTCTTCTGCACCAAACGAGCCAAGTGAGAAAACCAAGGATTTAATCAATTAAAATTAAGTTTTCTCAATTAAAAGTTGATTAGGCCTCAAATTAATTTTATTTAAATGAAAATTTGGTTTAAAGCAATAAACAAGTTTACTGTCGTAAACGGGTTTACAGCCGTAAACGGGTTTACAGCTGTGAACGGTTTGCGGCTGTAAACGCAGTACGATGCCGAAAAACAAATCTTCTTCCAAATCCTGCAAAACGCGATCGATTCGAGTTAATTTCAACATAGTGGGGGTCGCTTTGCAGTACTTGTAAGAATCAAGGACCAATTTGAGATTATAAAGCAAACAAATGGTGAATCGGTGAGAGGATTGACGAACAGTCGAGAGAAACTGAGACAGGGTTTACGACTGAAAACTGAAAAATGAAGCTGATGGGGTTTATAGCTGGAAACATTTCCTTATATACCCAATACCATATCCATCCCAAAACCCATGGGCTGCAAACCTAAAGCCTCAAGTCTAAGCCCAATACATCCAAATATAATAAAACATAAAACATTTTGAAGACTTAAAACTAAAATAAAATAAAACCTAAAAAAGTTTAAACTAAATTAATTTTGTTTAATTTTTAATTTTTTAGAAAATAAAAATAAAATAAAATAACACTAATTTCTCTTCACCATTGCTAATAATATTTTTATGATTTTGGGATCAAAGTTTTAAAACAACCTTAATCTGTTTCTCAGTACCTCCACCTTCATGAATAGATTTGGTAAATCGCCGGTATAGTGGTCCACTTAAATACAAAAGATTGTGACGAATTTGGACATGCTACAAGTGACAAGACTTTTGAAACTATATACCTAAATAATACTCCTAGAGAGACCATTTAGCTGACGACGACCAATGATATTGTTAGTCTGTTGATCTTAAGAACAATGGTTGTGTTAGTCTGTTGATCTAAAGAATTCTCTTAGTTCATGCGCTTTTATCATATTTCACGTTTCATTACTACTTAGCTATTTAAGGAGGTGACTTTCTTGTATCAGAGAAGAGATGTGTGCACCTTTTTCACTCAAATCAAGAATCATTCTCTCTTACATTCTTCTTGTTCTTAAATTACTTTACATTGCTCATACTTACTACTTTTCCATATTTGAGCACTTTGTTGATTATCTCTATTGATATTGTAACATCCAAAAATATGGTCCCAAAAATTTCGTTTTTATAATAGATAAAATAGTATTTTCAAACATCCATACATCTCAACAAAATCGATGTATCAAATGTATCAAAATCATAGTAAATATCAAATGCGGAATTCCCATGGTGTGTGCGATATAGTCAGCCTGAGTTCTTTCTCTTGGAACTGGAAGCACCTGAAACGTAACCTGAAAACCATAAGCACAAAGCTTAGTGAGCTCTCCAAGATACCACATACCAAAATATCACATAAAGGGCCCCGCACAAAGATATACGGGCCTCGCCCACACTCGCATAATGGGCCCTAACCAAATGAGATACAGGCCCCGCCCACACTCGCATAATGGGCCCGCCCACACTCGCAATATGGGCCCCGCCCAATAAGCATACATATACAAACGCATACAAGTATGACACAAACAACGAGTATATCATCATAATCAACAAGGATCAACCTTGGTGCCTTAGACCCATTAAACCCGGTGAGGAAAACTTACCTCGAAAAAATGAATGATCTCTGACTATTGGTCTTACAGCTCGTCGAGCTATCAATTACCAAATAAAAGCTAATTAAAATTTGGGATCTACATCATTAAACAAGAATCGCTAATCTGGGTAAAAGACTATTTTACCCCTAACATAACTTGGTCCAAGAATGAAACCCTAAATCATAATCCAATGGCCCTAAAAGTTAAACAATCCAACAAGGCCCAACATATGGCCTAATTTCCAGTTGGGCCCAATCGCTTTGCATGGGCCTTATCCTAAGGCCCAATAATACTTCCCTAGCCCAAATGTTCGATTCCAGATGGCCCACTAAGGTCCAAGACACAAAGTCCATGAAAGTAGCCCATCTGAGGCCCAAAACACGCAAAGCCCAAATCCATTGAGTATGTGGGGCATACTCAACGGTACGCTAAGCGTACAGGCTGCATGGCTTGTACATTGTGCGTACTGCCTTGTACGCCCAACATACTCACTCATTAAGCCAATATCCCAAAAAGCACTAAAATCCTTAAGACCTAGGGATCCAATCATAAATCTGAGTCATATGAAGTGTCTTAAACCATGAAGTCGTAAACTTGGTGGATTTGCATGCCCTTAATGAACCAAATCTCGAAATATCAAACATTACTTCCATAAAATGAACCCAAACTCACGCATGGATGATTCACAGCCTTAAAGATGGCAAATTTATGACTCAAGGACCAAATGAACACCAAGAGTAGCAACTCTAAGCTCTAGAAATGAAAATAACTCATAATATCTCATCCATGGGACCAAAAAGACCCAAAAACTCAACAATAAAGATCTAAGCATTAATAGAGCAAGTTCTGAGCTTTATAACTCAAATGAATGCCAAATGATGCAGATAATCTAGATCTTCAAGCTCAACTCCAACAACTCTCCTTCACCAACTTCTTTTTCTTCTTTCCAAAGCACTAAACTACCAAAAAATGCATTCCACAAGGTCAAGAGCATAGCAAGATGATAAAGGGTTCGATTTTAGGGCTTCTGGACAATAAAGGTTGATAAGGAGGCTAACCCATGGGAATTAATGACATTATATAGGACTTGAACCCTAAAAATTAGGGTTTTTGGTTCTGACCATGTACGTTACGCGTACCTCTTCATACGCTAAGCGTATGTACATGACTCCGCGTTCCTTAATGGACCACTTACACCCTACGTACACCAGGCTTACGCCCAACGTATGGCCTCAGAAAGCCCACTCAAATAAAGCCCAATCCATTAAGCCCACATAACTTGCATAATTAGATGAGTAAATACATGATTAAATAATTAAATAATACCTTGGAACCATTAGGCATTACAATTCTCCCCTACTTGAATCAGAATTTGTCCTCGAAGTCCGTTGTGTTGAAAATCTCGGGATAATGCTCCCTCATCTCCTCCTTAGGCTCCCATGTCCACTCAGACCCCTTACGGTGCAGTCATTGCACCTTTACCAGCTTCATAACCTTGTTTCTCAAGGTTTTCATCTTCCGATCTAAAATTTCCACCGATCTCTCAATGTAATTTAGCGGTCATCCACCTGAATATTCTCCAAAGATACAACTGCAGAATCATCCACTAAACACTTCCGCAACTGAGAGACATGAAAAATGCTATGAATCTGACTGAGCTCGGGTGGAAGGTCAAGATAATAAGCTACCCGGCCCACCCGAGCCAAAACCCTGAAGGGACCAATATAGTTAGGGCCCAGCTTGCCCTGCTTCCTAAATCGAATAACACACCTTTCCAAGGTGACACCTTCAGGAGAACCATATCTCCCACCTAGAACTCCAAGTCTGACCGTCGGTTGTCGGAATAGCTCTTCTGCTGACTTTGACATGTCTGGAGTCTGCTCCGAACTTGCTGAATCAGTGCAGTGGTCTTGAGCACCACCTCGCTACTCCTCATGATTCATTGACCGACCTCACCCCAACAAATTGGGGTCCTACGCTTCCTCCCTTAGAGCATCTCAATAGGAGGTCGATTTTACTTGGCGTGATAACTGTTTCTATATGAAAATTCTGCCAAAGGAAGATACGTATCCCAACTCCCCCCGAAATCAAACATGCACGCTCGCAGCATGTCCTCAAGAGTCTAAATAGTTCGCTCACTTTGACCATCGGTCTGCGGATAAAATGTCGTACTGAAATGGAGACGATTGCCCATCTCCTCATGAAACCGCTTCCAAAATCTGGAAGTGAAGCAAACATCCCGGTCTGAAACCACTAATACCGACAGCCCATGACGTGGCACCACCTCCTGAACATAAATCTCAAAGTGTAAGCGATCACGCGACCCCGCTACATCAACACTGCCCCCAAATCCATTATCAAGGCATCGCAATTAACCTCGAAGTCATTAACACCCTGCAGCAGGGTCAGAATCGGCACCTCACACAACCGCTGCCTAAGAGTCTCAAAAGTTGCCTTCTACTCAGGCCTGTAGCGAAATGTCACCGACTTCCCGGTCAGCCGAGTCAAAGGAACATTGATCTTTGAAAAATCCTAAATGAATCTCCGATAATAACCAGCCAAACCAAGAAATCTCTGAATCTCAGATGAATACCTCGACACCTTCCACTGCATCACGACCTCGACCTTGGCCGGATCAACCAGAATACCCTTCTGGTTGACAAGGTGCTCCAGAAACTACACCTCACGTAACCAAAACTCGTACTTGGAGAACTTTGTGAAGAGTCTCTCCCTCCTCAAAGTCTCTAGCACCTCTATTAAATGCTTCTCATGTTGCTCCTGAGTCTTGGAATAAACCA